>NW_008656734.1:11348-34316 GCF_000695815.1 Acanthisitta chloris | reverse complement strand
TGAAGCAGGCTACTGATAGAATGTTCCAGAAAAGGGATGGCATAGCAGAATAGTAGAGGAACAAACTACAAACTGCCAAAAAATGTTTTGATATACAGTATCCAAGACTAGATAGTGGTGATGTCTAACTAAAACTGGTTGAAATAGATTAGCTTATCCTTGAGCAGATGGGTTGGATAAGATAAAAGAAGAATGCAATGGTTACAACAAATTGGTACATTATCAGTAATGTCATCATCATCCTAAATGCACAGCTGACTGCATCCAACACCTCTTGTGAAAGGTCAGTTACACGAAAGACCTCATTCAGCTTCACTGTGAAATCCACTTGTGAGCTGCTGTGCAGGAGACTGGTAAAACTCATCAGCCTGTAACTGATAGCTGGATAAACAATAGGAAAATAAAGGATGCTGAAGAAAAGATCTTTTCTCAAGTGTATGTGTTTGAAGCTCCTGTACCACATAGATCGAGACTGTTTTGCCCTTTCAGATATATCTGAGACAATTGCGAAGAAGGAAACCACATGAAAAGTAATCCTGCCTTCTGGATTCTGTCTGGAAATAGGAATGACATGTTGACTAGACTGAAGATAGCTTAATTTCTGAGTTGAGCCATTTTCACCACTATAATCTCTGCAGTACATCCAGAAATCTAATAATGGTGCTAATATATCTTACAGTGAGACAGAGTACAGTCAGTCTTTTAAAATATGTCCCAGAAAGGTTTCATATATAGTCCAAATAAAGAAGAGCTGGTGGCTTAACTCTCACAGAATGAAACACCTTCCTACTGAGTCACTGCAAAAGAATCACCAGCTCCCATGGCTGATGGGATGGCTGGAAACTGATAAACATGGATAACTGTGATTCATTCAGTCTTTACAGCTGCTTCTACCGGGTAACTGGCAGGAAGTAGGTTGGTACAATGTAGAATCCTAGAGTCATAAATCCTAGAGTCATAAATCCTAGAGTCATAAAATATCTCAAGGGATCATCGAGTCCGACACACAGGACTATCTAAACCTAAATCACATGACCAAGAGCATTGACCAAATGATTCTTGAACTCCGACTGGCTTGAGGCCCTCACCACCCAGGTAGTCTGTTCCAGTGACCAATCACACTCTCAATGAAGAATCAAAAGGTTCAATGTCCAGTCTGAACTTCTCCTGTACCTGGCTTCATTACATTTCCTTGTGCCCTACTGCTGGTCACCAGAGAGAGATCAGCACCTCCCCATCCACCTCCCACCTTGGGGAAGTTGTAGACTGTGCTGATAGTATCCCTCAGCCTTCTGTTCTACAGGCTGAACAAACCAAGTGACCTCAGCTGCTCCTCCTAAGTCTTGCCCTTGAGGCCTTTCACCAACCTGGTCACCCTCCTCTGGACACACTCTGTTAGTCCGAAGTCCTTCTTGTATTGAGGTGCCCCAAACTGCACACAGTGCACCAACACGGAACAGAGGGGACAATCACCTCTCACAAACAGCCAGCGATGCTGTCCTTGATGCATCCCAGGGCACAGCTGGCACTTTTGGCTGCCAGGGCACACTGCTAACTGCTGTTCAACTTGCCATCAACCCAAACCCCCAGGTCTCTTTCCACGGGGCTGGTCTCCAGCCTCTCATCCCCCAGTTTGCATGTGTAACAAGAATCACCTTGTCCCAGGTGGAGAATGTGGTACTTGCTCTTGTTAAATTTCATATGGTTGGTAATTGCCCAGCTCTCCAGCCTATCCAGATCTCTCAGTGAGGCCTCTCTGTCCTAGGAGGAGTCCACAGTCCCTCCTGGTTTAGTGTCATTGGCAAACTTGATCAATGTACATTTGATTTCTGAGTTCAGATCATTTATAAAAACATTAAAGAGCAGTGAGCCTAAAATTGTTCTCCGTGGTTTTGAATACAAAGAGGTGCTGTGAAGCTTAAAAATCTCCAGTTTTGAGTGATCAGGACACACACAACTTGCAACTCTGCACATGAACATTTGCACTGAGCCAAAATAATATTTGTGGTGTGAATTGAATCTACACAAAATGAATTATGCTTTCATATTTTTTTCTAGACAGTAGTAAAAATGGCTCACAGCAGCATGCCTTTCTTGGGACATCTGAAAAAAGTAGGAGGTTTTTGACAATATTAGTACTATGTAAAATGAAGAAAAAATAATTTCTAATCCTGGCACTACACGTGAATTTGTGTTTCGTGTTAAAGAGACATATTTTAACTTTTATAATAAATTTCAATATCTCTGTGAATTTGAATTTTTAAAAATTTTTCAGTAATGAACTGGAAACCTGCAAAAATTTAAAATCTGTAGTTTACTGTTTCTAAAGCCACACGAGCTTATACATGGCAACAAAGTAGGTTGTTTTTACAGGACATGTAAGAAAAATACTCTGGCACTGAGTCAATATATTTCTATTGTTTACCTTCCCACAGGTCAGTAATAAATGGAACAATGGCATCTAACAAGACCAGAGTAATGAGAGCTTTTATGCCTCCTGCCTGACAGTAGTAAGTGCTATGGAAACTATTTTTCACCTTCCTGGAAAAGAATAACAATTTTTTTCTAGATTTTGATTTTATGCTCCATTCAGAAGGCTGATTTCAAAGGAAAAATTGCTATGAAATAGCAGTGCTTTGAAGTTAGCACTGAATAAGAGTTTGAGGGAAAAGCTGTCTTTGAATTTATATATACAATGTAAAATTTTAATAAGATAAAATGCTAAGCTGCAAATTTAGAAAGGGGCAGTATTTCCTTGAAAGCTGAAACTCTACTTAAGTAATGAAATAAACAACCATACCTAATGCAATACTACAGCTAAGAGGACAAACTCAGGCCTTGCATGTATAGCAAGAAAATCAGGTAGGTACATAAAAAGAGTATTTTCTCCTTAAATGTTTCAGCATAAAATCAGTAGACTAACATGCACACATTTTTTTTTCCTTAAAGAACAGAAAGAAACTAAGACTGAGAAAAGAAGAATGATTTGAGACCTGAAAAAACCCACATTCAGTGTTTTTTGAAGTGAAGTAAGGTTTGTAGCAGGAAGTAATAGCTTTTATTTAATTAACAGCCCATTTCCCAGTGGGAGAACATTTTTCACAAAAGAACTTTGACCTTTCAGCCCACAGCCTCAGAGAGACCACAAAATACCTTCAACAGCTGAGCCTGGGAACAAAAATTCAGAACTGCTGTACGCACTCCAAATCATGGACTGAATAAAATACTGGCTTTACAGCACATTATAATCCTCCACTGCAGCTGCCCTCCAACTCATTTATCAGTGTTCCACAGCTGATAATTTGCTCTCTTATTTTAGCTCAGAGGAATTCTTAACATTTTTATCTGCCCCTCTGGTCACAGGGCAGGTGATTATGTAGGGCAACCACTTTTCTTATCCCAAATTGTCTGATTACCACATTAGGTTAAAATGAAGAGTTTCTCCCAATCTTAACTTAGCTTCAAGTTTGCTGATTCTGTTCAGACCAACAAAAGGATCTGCATGCCTGAAATGTTTTCTTCCAACTACATGTCAATTGCATACTATTAATTTCCTGTTGTTAATTCCACCTTCAAACCTTGTCTTATTTACATCCTACAGTATGCCAGTACTGTACAGCAGGCTCCCAATGTATTAGTTTATCTAAAAGAAGCTTAAGTAATGACTGTGTGATAGGCAAATATGCAACCACATGGCAATATAAATTTGGTAATGACAAGCTGCTCAATCCGTTAGGCAAAGGTATTAAAGAGGCAATGGTGAAAGGCAATAAAATATCCAAATTCAGAAAAGAAAATTAGGTTCACCATTTTAGCAGTGATGACAGTTGACTATTGGCAAAACATGCCTGATGTATGGAGGCTTCCCCATCGAGTCTTTAAATCAAAATTATTGGTAGTCCAGAGGAGACAATGTAGGCAGAGTGAAGAAATTAACTTTTGGGACCCTTCAATCTAATCACCCAGAAGTTCAGACAAGAATAAAATGGTGCTTTTGGACCTTAAGATATGGAAATCTCTAAACATAGCTCTGTTTGTCATCAGGCCAAATAACTGTACTTGGAAGGAAAAAAAAAAAATCTTCATATGTCAAGATTGGCAGAAATCTTTAAGGAAGCGATTCAAAAAGGCAGTTGTACATAAATCTTGTAAAGCTCATTGAAGGTAAGCAGCTTAGAAGATGGAAGAACTTTATCATGTGCTACTTAAATATGAAACTCCTTGATCTCATATCTCATAGGGCAGAGCCATAACAGGACCTGAAAAGAGATGACACATACATGCATAACAGTTCTGGACTGGGTGTATTCAAAATGAACTTGGACTTTGGCAGTCTCTGTTCTTGCTGTGATTCATAGCTCTGTGCCCCAATAAAATTCAATTTGTCTGCTGCTGAAGATATGGTACAAACCTAGAGAGACTTTTCACCCTACTTGGTATGGTGGTAGTGGTCATCTTACAAGTGGAGAAAATACATGGAAATTGGGAATGATGCAAATACTTTTGTCTTCAAATCCCCACTATTCTAAAACTATTTGGCTGTACTTGTAACATACCATTAGTTATACCAGCTTATAAAGCATGCATAAATAGACAGTTGCTGGGAAAGGTGACTTCTTCTATACATCCAGTTCCACAAATGAAGGCATATTCCTACTCCCCCCCCAAAAAAAACCCCAGATATACAGCTCCTTTTCACCTATCTCTATTTCTGTTTGGGTTTTTGTTGTTTGGGTTTTCTTTTTTTGGGGGGGAGGAGAGGTAGAAGGCTACAATACACTGTATTTTCATTCCCTTTAGTTCAGTTTCCATTCAGAAGTCTGCATTTTCAGTTAGATTATTTCTAAAGAAACCTTTTCACGTGTGCTCCGTAGCATCAGAAATAAAACTGATAATGTGATTCTTCAAACTGAATTGTTAATGGGGCATCAGTTTACTCATCACACCTGCAGAACTTGCTTTCTTAGCATTGTATTTGGGGAATCTCAGGTATTACTGACTGAACCAGACATTTTATGGCAACTTAAGTTTAGCTTGAAGAAGCAGCACCATAGAGCTGAAGAATCACCAGCAAACAAGTTTAAACAAGGTTTCAGTGAAGAGGTCCTAAGGAAGCTACAAGGACTCCTGTTAGAAGCAAATTCATTTTATGGTATGCACACAGGAATTAAATCCACATATATTAATACTTCATCATGTTAAAAAATAAGATGAAAGACTTTGGCAAAATGAGACATCTAAGTAGGAACTTTCTGGTTCTAGAGAAGGTCATATATGTCTGCTTTTAATCTTTTCTGCTGGTCTCATTCAGATCTTATGGCTTTCCTGAAAGGACAGATATGATATCACAGAAATATCATTTATTTAGACACTCGGTTCGCTCAGTGTCAGCTGCTGAGGGGAGAAACCTGGTTAGTGTGTTGAATCCTTGTATACAACCTCCAGCTAGTTAAATGCTGTAAAACCCACTCAGTATCTCCAAGAGCTAACAGACTGGGGGCCAGAGTGGAGGGCCTGATGCTACACTCTCACTGCTGCTTTGTTCCTGGAGAGCATTGTGACAAATGCTGTGCACACTCGTGTTCCTCTGGCAGCCCTCCTTACAGCATCCTTCTGCTGTGCATAGGAAGTAGAGCAAATTACCAAAAGCAATCTAAAGGTAATGCAGGAATGAATCATAGTTTCCATTTTCTTGAAGGAAAAAGTATCATCGTATGGTCATCTGGAATTGGATGAGGGTTTTCTGGACACAGATGAAACAGAATTACAAATATGTAAGATGTAGGAGCAGGTAGACAAGTGGGTGAGCAGAGCCCATCTGAAAAATGGGATGGGGAGGCTGGGAAGTTTGTTTTATACTTTCTGAAAAATGGGATGGGGAGGCTGGGAGGCTGTTTTATACTCTCCATTCTCCAGAACAACAACAACAAAAGAAAATAATAATGAACGGTAGAACAGATTGCCTGAGAAGGAAGGTGATTGCAAATAAAGGTGATTGACTTTGAGGAATTAAAAAAATAGTGTCTTTCCCTGTGGAAAAGCCAGTTAAGGATGGCAACTGTCAGAAGAACAGACAGTATCAAATCTAATTAAGAAAAAACACAGAACAACAGAAGTGACTAAAGATGGCAGTTAAGCAGAGCTACTGAAGATGTGGGATTCTTCAAGACAAATAAAATCAACCTTTGAAAAGATGAAAAAGGCAAGGCTGCATGTCTGATGGAAATACAGTAAGATGATGAGGTGAGGAGGGGACATGACTTATTGCAGAAAGTGGATTGTGTATACCTTTACTGTCATATAAATTGTCTCTCATGTACATAGTGTTCTAAAGAGAATGCCATTATTTTTTTCTGCAAAATTATGGGCATTATACTGGAAAGGAATGCATGTATGGAGAGAAAGTACAGCATTAGTCGAGGCAGTGAATACTGAAGGAAAAGAAAATAAGAAGTACAGAATCAATAGAATTCCAAGAAACAAATTAGAAATGGTGAAGATAATATGTATTTTAACCAAGAGAACAAAACTTTGTGTTAAACAGCTGCCACATGTATGATTTAATAAATACTGAAGTGCTAACATATTCAGAAGAATGCTAGAGAAACAGCTCTCAGAACTGGCTAGAGCCTGTGACATACAGAGAAAATGGTTCAGTAAAATAAGAGAAGAAATAGAGGCATGAGAAAATGATTGTATTATGTTCCTGGAACATCTTCCCAAATGACAAGTGGTGCAAGAAAATGGTAGGCAGTGGATAAATTGATTTAGGTGAGACATATGAAGGAAGTTTGGAGATTTCATAGCACAATTCCTGCCAGAAGGAAGTGAGGAGTGCTGCATAGTGGATATCACTTTCGAGTGAAACTTGGTTTTGGTATGAGCTGATCAGTCATTGTAGGAGAGCATCCCAGTGGTGATGGCATGCTCAAGCTAACACAATGAAGTACAGAGAGAATACAAATGTTCAGTATCTTTTTTTCTTGATCTTTATTTATTACCTTCTCTGCTTCTCTGAAAATGCCCAAACCACTGATTACCAACAAGATGTACTTAACATGAACAAGGGAAATGGTCCTTCATTAAGAACATAAGCATTGACAGATGGAATATCAGAAATTCACTGGCTCTTTAATTGTATTATACTAACTGCATAACTACTTTAATTAGAAGTACTTATCACCCTAACAGAAACTGATTAATTTTGTTCACACTCTATGTTATGTAGAAATAAGGATAATGACAAAAATAGATGGAACTGATTTTGACATCAAATACATTATACAACTGTAGTAAGTATTTAATTGCAAAATTATATAAACCCTAAACTTATGATTTTGTTAAATTTGTCTCGTTTGCAAGGAGACAGGTCAAAGGGATATGGGAGCTTTTATGAAGGGTTACAGGACATATTTTACATATGGAGTAATATGCAGAATGATTCCTGTCAGTGGAGACTTTGTGACCAGCTCCAAAGCTCTTCAGACAAAATATACACACATACAAGTGTAAGAGGTCAATGGCAGCGACGGTCACAACTCTGGCACAGCTGAATTTACTGAAGTTTCTAGATGCTTTAAAATTTACTTTGTTTAAATGTCACAAATACTTAAAATCTTTACAAACATCAATGCTAAATATTACCCAAATGAGCATTTCAGCCTTAAAGTAATTGAAAACTAAGCAGCTACTTAACTATGAAATTAGGTACTGAGAAATTTTATGTTCACTACTTACATCACTAAAGGATAGATTTTTAAATTACATTTTTTTCTGCATAGAAATGGTTACAAAGCATTAGAGTGTTAAGCTATATCAGGACCCATTCTTCAAGTACCTTTTTAATAATTCATGCCATGGAGAACTTCATTCTTGCCTTTGTGACCTTCTTCACAGAAGAATTTCAAATGGGGGTTGATTTTCTGCAGGTAACAGTTTGGGCAGTTTGGGTCTGTATGCTAACTTTCTCTCAGAATATTTCTCTTTTCCATGGTTTGGGTAATTACACATTTTTCCCAGGCTTATAATATTTTTATAAACAAAAGCATATTGTAGAGAAGTACAGAGGAGATATTCTCCCTTCTGAAGAGCTATTATCCTTAACAGCCTCTTTTTAATTAGCTTTTAAAAATTTTTGCTAAGAAAAATACCATTATTATATACCAGCATGTTCACTCAGTAATCTTTTTTTCCAATAATAAGTAACACATGAACATGGCTTAATTGTTCACTAAGATTATAGGCTAGCTGAGGTTTGAGGTATTATTACTTAATGAAGAGGACTTTAAGATCAAAACCTCAGAATCTTTTGTCTGCAGGTTTCAAAACTGCTGACATTTATTGATGCTTTTGAACATTACAGAAATTTAATGGAACTTACAGTCCAAATGCATCCTGGAGCTTTTGAAAACACCTTCCATGATCAATAAGTTAATGGGACTTAATGTGGCATATGAATTTTTCAATATAATTACAGTCTGTTCTCAGTAAGCACTCCAAGCAGGCAGAAGAAGCACCCAGCTCACTCAATAGCAGGGAAGTTGAATTCTATCACTAAGTCTTCAACCAATTCACCAAGTGCCAGGGATCTGCAGTTTTAGAAGGCAGCAGCCACATGGAGGTACAGAAAAACACTTGCAGGAAAGATTTACATTGCCTGTAGGAGGCTCTGAATCAGCCTACAAATGGCTGATTAGTAAAATGTGCTGAATACTTGCACTAACTGCTGAAGTCAGCAACAGATGGAGGAGTTGGCACCCGTGGACATAAGGCCACTCCTTCACATATCCAACTTTAGACATGTAAGCATGAACGTTTGAGCCTAAACTTTGCATTCCAGCTTTTCAGTCAGTAAAATAAGCCTCAAGGAAACCCCTTTCTCATGTGTTATAGTGAAAATGCTATTTCATTATTCATACATCATCTGTGTCACAGACAGCCACGTATACAAACAACTGCCAAATATGCCCTTTCAGCAAGTCTGCTCCCCTGGCAGTCCCAGCTTTCCCTTCCAGCTCCACTTCAGCCTCCACACTCCAGCACTAGGCTCCCAGATCAGCAACCACCTTCATTCCCAAACCAGCCCCTTCACTCCTACCCAAGATCCAGCCTCCCTCCCCAGCAATCTTAAACTGTGCTGCTCTTCAGTCATCTCCCCAAGTATCTCCCAACAGCCAAATTCTGCATCCCACTCCATACCTGGGAACAGGAAACATGGCAGTGAGAAAAACCTTACCAGGATTTTCATTATAAGAAAACAATTTACTTCCCTTTTGGAAAGAGCAGAACTAAATGGGGTGAAATCTTCCTTCTCTCTCATACACACGTGGACACATACACATACACAAAAGTCCTGCAAAAAATAATGTTTGGCCCCAGTGAATTCAAATGATACTAGAAATATTATGTCTGGAAACTATATTAATAACCAAAACCATTAATCAAGGGAATTTTGGGATTGGTAAATGGGGAGGGGAAGCTGGGCCTGGAAGTTGAGAAAGTGTGTGGATTATCTGGGAATCTCTTGTACAATTTTGCCTGTGAGGTAGAGAAACATGTGCAGAATCATCATAGAAAAACAGGTAGCTCCAGTGTTTGAATATTAGAAAGTAACAAATTAATTAATATCTCCCAAGAACATGATTAACGCCGTAGTGGTAATTTGGAAACAACACCCAGCAGGAGTATTTAGAAGTGCAAATTTATGACATATGTATCCCTAAAATATTCTGAGTATAACAGCATGTTTTCCATTTAAGTTCTAGTAGCATCAAAACCTATTTAATATTAATGAAATATTTAAAGTTCAGTTTTTCTTTCCTTATTCTTGTGTGCTGCAGTATAACAAAACAAATGAGTTCGCTACTGCTACATTTGAGTGCTTTGAAGAAACTGATATTATCTAGTACCAGCTAATAAAACAGTAACTGCATGTACAGTGCAAATAACAAGATAAGTATTATGTTGCCTTAATGCATAAGTAAAGAATCCATTTTCTGACCATTTTCCACACAGACCATTTGCCTAATGAAATCAGCCTTCCTTCCTCTTCAAAGTACTGCTTTGTATTACCATGGCTGGATGAAAATAGCCTTTTCACTGACTCAAACCACTCTCTTTCATTACCACAATGCTCAAGCATAGTGCAGATTCAGTCATACAGCTAGCCTGATGTTGAAATAAAAAAAAAATCCCATATGATTCTCTGATTGAAAGGTTCCACAACTGAATTTTGCACTGTAGGCAAAGTGGTATTAAACTCATATGCTGAATTCAACAGAGATATTCAATGTGCAGTTTGCATGCACCCATGAAAGGCAGAAAAAAAGAAGGCTCCAAGACATCAACAAACTCAGGGGAAAGATTACAGCACACATATTGCCCATAATCTCACAGGCAGGATGTGTATAACTGTTGAAAAATCCCAACACTAGGATGGAGGGGCTACATTCTGAGCATTTTGGGCATCTGCAGTCTGAAAGCAACAGCCTCACAGCAATTTAATACAGGCTAACAAATATCTTTGATTCCAGTATTAGTATCTGACAGTCCATGTGCAAAATTACACAGCTTTTCTCAAGTGTTTTTAGTGTGTTTATTTTCTTTTTTAAATTTAAAATTGACAAACCTTCCCAGTCAGCTTTGAAAGATCATCTCCTCCCATTATCTGCATATCTTGCATGGACTGATCATTCTGAAAGAAAGACCAAACTTTTAAATTGTTTATAACTGCATAAAATATAAACACAAACAGGTTAACATTTTTTAAAATAAATCTTTCACAGACTTGGTTACTAATATTTTCTAATGGTTGTTAGTATTGGTGTACGACAAAAACACACTCTGATTTGTTCCTGTGCCTTCCATCATCTCCTGGTTGAATTTGGGCTATCATCAAGCTCCAGGCTTTACTGAACTAGAAAAAACTGCATCTTTCTTTTGAAAATAATGTTCCCTTGCTTGCTGTTTCTTAATATGACAAGTGTTGAGCAGCATATTTGTCCCTTTCACAACAGGAGGGCAGGAGCATCTCGACACTTGACCAAACACCTGTAAGCACTTTTTTTTTTCAACAGTCTTTAGAAATACAGTGAAAATGTGCTTACATCTGTCACTCACACAGAGAACTCAGCTATCTTTGAAGCAATTCACTCAAATTACATAAAATAGAATATTGCCAATCAGGTTCAACTAAATGCAACAGAATAGTATGCTTTGATTTTCCTATCAGGAAAGTATTTTTCGGATAAAAAAAAATTAGTAAAAACTCTTTTTCTGACAAATTTCTTTTCCAGACATTTCTAGCTGAAACTTGTTCTGATGGAAAATTCTCAACCAGCTCTCATTCAAATTCATTCTCAGCAGCACCCTGGGTTAAGATCACATAAGGAAGACATGCAGAAGTCTTGCTTTTAAGGGAAGACAAAAGAAGCCTTAAAGAAGGTGACAAATTAAAAAACATACAGTCATGGCCTGGTTATATGAACTTTCCAGAAAAAGCAAGAGCGAAACCAAGTATAGTTAATGTAGGGGTTTTGCCAAATTGGTGCATGTGCTAATCTAACCTCCCTACCCATAGGAAGACAGAGTTAGTCCAATTTTAATAATAGCTGCAGTACCACAACCTGACACTGTAGTTTACTAATAACACCAGGAAGCTTCAGCATTACAAACAACTGACAAAACACAATATTTGAATACTTTCATTTCATAAATCCAGTGCTCTGAAGTCAAATGTTTTTCCATGGACAAATAGCAGGACAGCAGGACTTTTAAGGTAGTTGAGGATCTACTGGATGAAGGGGTTTATAGCTCTTCTTCTTGCCCCCAAAAAGCAGGAGGAGCAGCACTGCTGGCTGCCATCAGGCACAGCTGCACCAGGTGGAAACCACATCTGCCCACACTCTCAGCTCAGGTGGCAGAAATCCAGGCACTTCAAGGCACCTTTGCAGCCACTTGATCACAAGCAATCTGACAACTGCAGGAACAACTCGTGGTCCCCATGGTTATGGACTGTCTGAATTAATACAGCCTTCCATAGTAACTGTATGGAAAGGTTGCAGAATTGCTCAGGTGACAGTTTCTCCAGGTTTGCATACTGCAGACCCATCGAAAGGCTCCCCCCATTTTCCTCAGACTCTATTCTCCAACAAACTCTCACACCACAGCTTTGTGAGAGGTCCTTGGCAGTCATTGCCTTAAAAGACAGTTTTCAGACCTGCCTTCACTTTTTCTGCACCGGATCTGGGAGCTTTAGATAAATTTCATGCTGCTCTGATCCGTTTCCTGGGAAACAGAGCTAGAGCAGCAATGAAGCTTACATCCCATACATTTTCTAATATAAGTTTCTACATTTCTTTTACTCTTGTAAAGAAAAAAAAACAAACAACAACAAAGCAAGCAACTGATTTCCTCAGAAGATTATTTTAAGGCTGAGTAAAAAGGAGATAGAGATTTTAAATTCAAGCTTAAAAGCATAAGTCTTTTGTTCTCAAGCAAGACAGGTCACTCTTCAAAAGTCAGGGATGTATTCAAGTCAGGACTATTATAAGACTATAAAAAGCAGATAGTTTCTAATATCTACCACAGCATGTGTAACCAAGGCACCGACAAAATATTTTTTCATTTCCAAATGAGAAAGTGTGGAATTTCATTAGCAACCAGCACACAAGAATTACTGAAGAGGCAGTTTGCCCTTAGTTGCAAGTTGAAAAAGAGAGGAGGAAAAAAAAATAATGGTGAGGTGAAATGATTAATGAATTTATTTTTAACTAAAAAAAAATATCTCCTTCAGAGGTCTTCACAGCAGCACTGTTTCCTTTGCATTTGGTATTTCTGGCTTCAGCTGAAAGGAAGATGCTGAAATAGCATCTTCATTGCTGGCAAGCAGCTAAGCAAACACAAAAGCCATTTAGAGCAGGGGGATCACAGCATCCTGTCAATCTCTGCATTCACACACTGACCGTTGTGTCACAACTGCACACAATTATGAAAATCCTCATGCTCTGACTGGAGAACGAATGCTGTTAGAGGACAGAGCTGAGTAATCACTGTGCCTAAAAAACCATACAGTTTTCTATAT
Source organism: Acanthisitta chloris (assembly GCF_000695815.1). Taxonomy (NCBI): domain Eukaryota; kingdom Metazoa; phylum Chordata; class Aves; order Passeriformes; family Acanthisittidae; genus Acanthisitta; species Acanthisitta chloris. Next base: position 21,235 of record NW_008656734.1, on the reverse strand, counting down.
GGTTTCTATATGGGTTTTTTCCTATATGCAGCTCAGAACCCTCCAGCCAAGGTGCTTTCAAGACACGTAAAGAATTTCATTGCATCACACCGTAGAGTAGTTCTCTTAAAAAAAAAAAAGAAGAGATAATTGATTTTAATGCCATTTACAACTATCTACATTCATCACTTAGTTCATGTTGTAAAATACATACCTGCCAAACAGCAAGACTCAATACCACAGTGTCACGTTACCGTGATCATAATGTTCATATAGATAATGTGCACACTTATGGTTGCCATGGGAACCTCTCAGTGCATTTTTCTGAGTTCTCGGTTAATGATCTCAAAATAACACTGCATTAAATGTTAAGGATAAAGTACAATGAATGTCAGGAAAGAAAGAAATATCTGTTTCATTCAGTACCAATTAGTGTCAATTCATAACTGTTTGTTTAATTTCCATGGTCTTGAATTATTCAGAGATTCTTTTTTCCTTCAGGAGTTGTTTAAAGTGATATAATTGAGTCTCTAGGATTTCTTATAAATGCAGAAATATGAATTCAAGCTTCACTTTCTGTCACCCGAAGTTCCTCAATATTTGCTTTCTAACATCCCTAAACCTTATCAGCTCATTTTTTGGTGTTAAATGTTTGACACTAAATACAATATCCCAGACTGAGACAGATTTAAATCACACTATGTTTCAGTTAATGCAGCACAGAATTTATTGCAGCTGCTTCTAACAAGACATGATGCATTGTTTGCAACCTCAGCTCAAACTAAATTTAATACTACATTTCTGATTTTCTTCTGTGCTTAATAAATCTGCATCTTCCAGAACAGATCTCCATTTCTTTGGTTTTACTTGCTGTGTTGTGCTTTTTCACCTGTTCATCTTTGGTTTATAATTTTCATTCAGATCTTGTCAATATAAATCTTCAGATCCTATGAATACTTGATGAATGAGAGCAAGAATATTATTTCCACCTCCATTTTTTGTGGAATACAAGAGAAAACTTTTGCTTTCTATGTAGATTGGAAGTATAGATATTTAAATTCCATCTATACCAAGTCATGTCTTTTGAACTGGGTGGGGCACAGAATTATTACATCTCTTTTACATCTCCTGAGATCAACACTTGGACACAGCTCAAGTTACAAGTGAAATGAGTTGGGTGGTCTCAGGAAAATTCATTATAAACAGCATTGCTCATCTGAAAATTGCACCAAACTGTGAACATCTGTTACTCTTCTAAAGAAACAGAATCTGGAGTACATTAATACTGGACTCGGTGAAACAAAGATTCTTTAATTATGGCAAAAAAGTAGCTCTAACAGTACAGTTTAAATGCATAACTAAATTATGAAATATGGACACCAGGTCATTATCACACATCTGATTACTGTAGTCTGCAGAGTTTGTATGGAATTTCTTTTTAAAAATGTGGATTTTCTCCCAAAATTTATCAGAGGAACTCATAACAAAGGAGGATGTGACCACCAGGCATGTCCTACTTTACTTTCTGCAACTTGGGTGATACAGAAGATCCTCCAACCTGAGGATTCTCATGAGGACAGCTCTCTAGTTTTGCACAGTCATCCCATCTCCTATGGGTTTTCCAGAAGGTTTTAGCCAAAAAGAAACGATTGACAGACCATCACTTTCAGTTGTCCTTTGGAGCCTCGAGCAGTTCAATACAGAGCACCTCTAATGCTTCTCTTATCCTTCCCTGATCATAGAATAATACAATGTTAAAAGATCATCAAGTCACAACCACCCCTGCCATGAGCACTCCTACTAGACCAGGTTGCTCAAGACCTTATCCAGCCTGGCCTTGACCACTGCCAGGGTTGGGGCATCCACAGCCTCCCTGGGCAACCTGTGCCAGTGTCCTACTACTCTCACAGTAAAGAATTACTTCCTAATATGTAACCTAAATTTCTCCTCTTTCAGTCTGTAGCCATTGCTCCTTGTTCTATCACTACAGTTCCTGACAAAGAGTCTCTCTCCAGTCACACTGTAGGACCCTTCAGATACTGGAAGTCTGGCTAAGTGAATTGTTTAAGATAGAATTACTGCCCCTAATTTACACCCACAATTGGCAGAGTTTGAAAAGCAAGAGTCAAGCACCACTTCACCAACAGGTTTGGTGTGAAATGCCACTAAAGCAGAGGAGAGATCAGTTTTCACATTCACTTTGGCTTCACCTTCTTATTTTCCATTAAGACTGTCATTAATTGCGCATGATCTATGCTGCTTCTGTTCCCATAGGGTGACCCATAATCTTGAAATTAATTACTCTGTTCCTAATTTAGGTATCCAAAAGTTAAGACATCCAAATCTGTGCATCCCTGGCTCCCTTCAATGGGGAAAACAAGATACGTCACATAAAACATCTATTTCACCGTATGGGAAATAGACAGCAAATAACTTACACCTAGACATCTAACTTCAGGAAATCTGAAATTTGGCAAGATGAATCCCAGGATAGTAACTGGGTAAATTATGTTAACATTAACTTTGAAGCTGATCTGTACAGATGCATTTTGAATGGCTCAGAGGGAACAAAGTGGATGTCATTAAAGCCAAAGGGGAGAAGATATTTACCAAGTTAGTGAATGATGAGGATTTCAACAAAATTCTTGGTAGTTCATACTGTAAAGAAAAGCTGAGACTTTGAAACATTGCGTGGACACAACTGACTTATGAAATGGATGTATGTTTTCAGAGACAAGGTTATATTGCTGCAATGAAAACTGAAAATGAGAGAAAACCCAAGCAGAACTGGATACGCTGGCATACAAATTAACACATACTAAAGATACATTTTTCAGTTAAAAACCATAATCCTCAGATGAAAACAGAGCACATATGACAAGAAATTACTTTCTTGTAATCTCTCAAAAGGATCTTCAAAATCTCTCAAAAAGGAAACCACAGAAGCAATGTCTCCCACAACTTGGAAATAGAAAATTAGTATTTCTATGTCACTTAGCTGCAGCAAACCGATTCATAATATAACCAAACTTTCTGCAGTTAGAAAACAGCAATGCAGAAGTTAATTGCAGGTGTTGGCAGAGTTTAAATAGATGTATCTGTGAGTACACTGACTTCTGCTTTGAAGTTATATTCTGTTCAATAATTATTATGCCTCTTGCTACATGGCCATGCTCTACCATCTCAGCCATGAACTTAATAAATAAAATGAAAATGTTGATCTTCCAGTTTGGATACTGACACCCTAGTACGAAACTAAATTGCTTTGCAGCTTGCCCCCTGAGAAATACTTCAAAATATGCATATGTTCACTGGGGAAGGGGCAATATGGCACCTACATATCTGTGAGCCTATTTTGGCTACTACGTAAAGTCAAAACTGATAAATAAAGTATAGGCTATGAAATTATCCTCAGCAGGAGTAAGGTGAGCATCGAGTGGTAATACATAAGATGCTGTGCTCAGAAGCAACATACACTTGAACCAATACCATTTTGGGTTTCTTCTCTAAAGAACAACAGCTAAGAACAGAAGACCTTGAGGGTGTAGAACAAGAGATGTCACGAGTTTCATGGCAGGCAGCTATAAGGACCATCCAGGCTTAAGTAGCAACCTTCAGAGGGCAACCAGTAAGTACTGTTAAGCTGGAGACTTGTGCAAATGAGTGGGAATGATATGGATCACTTCCCAGTAAAGACTGGAAAGTTTGCCTTCCCTTCCGCAGAATCAAATGTATACCAAAGGGTAGACTGCAACCTCCGGGGTACACCCACATTCAAAACAGTCAAGTGCTAGGTCACTGATATATTTTAAGAGGTGCTTTGAATACCTTGCAAACAATCCAACAATGCTGAGCCAACTGGAAATCAAATACACCTGTAAACTGGCATCCACCCACTTTCAGAACATCACAGGGACAGTAAAGGTACATTTGCACTGAAGCACTGACACCTTTGTGTACCTGTGTTAGATTTAACACTGCCTTCCTGAGCTGATCACACCACTGACTGTGCTGCACTGGGAGCTTCTACTGCCAGGATAACCTATGACAGGAAATTTTAAACTGGTGTAGGTATGTACCTATCAGAGTTCTAGTTGCCAGAGTGTAAGACTTAATTTTACTTCTCTTCTGTATAGTAAGATCTAGATTATAACCAATTTGAAGTTTTGCTTATTTTTATTCTTTTTTCTTCCTTGTTGTTATTCCTTAACTAAAAGCTCCATCACTCAGGTTTGGAAGTGCTTCAAATTCAGGCTAGTCTATCCAGTTCCAGGGAAGGCCAAAGTTTTGCAATGAGGAAGTTTGCTTTGGACAGAGAAAGACAAACAAAGAACTTACTGACAGCAAGGTACTCCTTATCAACTGACCTGTGGTAACACCTGGGTATGTTTCTTCCCTACTGTGAAAGCAAGGCAGGTCATTCAGCTTAAACAGCTCTCAGGGCAACACAAAGTTATTAAACTTAATAAATGAGATTGTTTGCCATTATCTGTTCAGACATTCAGTAATTTCCTGTGCACCAGGAATCCTGCATGCCTTCTCTGCATTTAATCCAAGAAAGGTAATGTATCTTAAAAAAAGGCCAAACTGTTGTAAATTGCAGCAGAATTCAGACCAGTTAGCTTGGCTAATAAGGATTATAGACAAATTATTTCATATCATTCTTTCTGGTTTAGCAGTTAAGTTTTATATACTTGCTTGGTATTGGTTAAATGGGTTATTTTGTTTAAGAATGAGGGAGTAAGATTGCATATGGCAGAAACAGCACCTGTACATTAAAAAAGATCAGCAAGAACTGAAACCAAGAACATATGATACCAAATGTTTGGAATTGTATATATATGTCAGAAACACCATATATCCCCAAAACTCAGGATAGTTTCTACAGAATGTAGCCTGAGCTTTCCTTGTGCTTTAACTTACTTTTATTCTGTAGGATAATATTTAAAAAATAGAAGTAAAATCTGTATATGTTCCAGGATGAGAAAAGGTACTAACAATTTCATGTGACAGTTCAGTCATGTGAGGTGAGGTTCAGATCACATAATTTGTTTCCAGAGATGGGAGGCAAATAAAATTTAAAATTTACAGGTAAAAGAAAAATTTAGAAAGCATCTCCTCCAGAACTGCCATAATCCTACTCAGGTACTCCTTTTGGACTGCCAGGAGGCATTAATAAGAGTGTCCACCTTTTGTGATAATAATGTAATACAAGACCACACTCTTGGGAAAGGAGACCTGGGATGCTTTTCTTCCTCAACTCCATAAGCCAAAGAATGTAAGGAAAATCTTCTACCTGTTACTATGCTATTGTAATTCGAAGGTCATAAAGGTTATCAAGCATGTTATGGCCAGTGATACTGGACTCAGCTAGGAAAATGTCAGTTTGAATTCAAGTCTACATTAATTGGAATATCTGTCTTTTACCCAATGACTGTTCAGCATTAAATGCATGAACATTACAGCAGTGGAACTGGAAGTCATGTTTCCAGCAGCAGCAGAGGCTGTCACCATGCCAGCTGGACACTGCTAGGTCCACAGGCATCTTACCTCACATTTTTAACTGTGTTGTAAATTAATAATAAAAGTAAATGAGCATGGTGAAAAATCATATAGTGAACTTGTAGCTCCATACTAACCCCCCTGTCCCCTCAGGGGCTCTGCAAGCACAAGAGAAAACAGCTTTCTCTAGACTAAGCACAAAGTATTAACCTTCTGACCCTGACTATCAGTAGTTCCTAGGGTTTGGTGATAAAATGGAGGTAGGAGAAGAACCTTCAAATTTGTCAAATAGCTACAGGCTGAGAAAACAGAGAGATAGACGTAAGCACATTCACAGATGAAGAGACTGATAAAACCCTCAAATGCTTAGTCCCTTCCAGCAATCTGGAATTGTGTGTATCATTGACTCTCACAACTCAGTAGCACTTTTTTTCATACAACTGTGCTTAGTCCCTTGGGTAATGACAACTTGGAAGCTTTTAACAGCACAAATATTTGTGAATTTTCTTGCAAGGTTATTTCATACTATTCCTTCTTTATTTAAATCTGCTAACTTCTGTCTATCAAATGAGGAGGGAAAAGAATTTTGTATCTGCCACACAGCTGAGGACTGCAATACTAGAGCAGTTGCTGGTTTTGCTATATTCCTTTAGAGTAACCTTTTTGGGTTTTGCCTTACAGCCCCCCTAGGGTCCAGCACTGCATGAACATTGCATGTGCTATGATCTGTTTTTAGCAACATCACTTCAGGGATTCCAATAAAAGAGAGTCATAGAATTCCCTGAGAAAATTAGAACCCTTCAGTTTCAGTTAATTAATTTTGCCCCATTTCAGATTTTAATATAAAACCCCCACATACTCAATGGCATTACTAGCATCCAAATAAGTAATCGAGGTGATATTTTTCCAATGCATAAACATGTCACAGGACTTTCAAACTCATCAGATCTTATCTGTACAACAGGATTAGCAACCATTGTGTTCTGGACCTTTCTTACAGTAAGATCCTATCTCATGTAAAAATCTGTGATGCAGACTGAAAATACAGACTATAGTCTCTCCCAACAATGACATCCAGTATTGCTGCAAATGCCATAATTTAGTAGTAGCTTGCTGCATTCTTGGCAGAATATGAAACAAAATATTTTAGTAAAACTAAACTTCAGTTTTTCAGACTTTGTAACAAACCACTGCTTTACAACAAATATTGTATCCAGGGGAACTTTAGCATATGATTCTTTGAAAGGATGACCTCTTGGGTGATTCTAATGAAATCCCTTGATGCTTTGAATCTGCTCTAAAACTGACCAATTTTGAAAACATCCACAGTCTTAAATGTTAAGATGTTCCAGAAACCTGGATTGCTTAAAAATACCAAAGATTTAAGGTCACCAAAAAAACATATTAGAAAAACTTAGGAAAAACGAGCTTCAGGTCTAAAACTCCATTTATACGTAGTAGCTGTACCCTATGTAATATACTGTAATCCAAGACATTTATTTCAAATTGGAGACATTTTTCAAAAGAAAACATTACAGCTTGTTAGAAAAATGTGACCCTTGGGGAGACAAATTTCTCAATAAAGATTAGAAAATACCTCCGTGGAGTTTGCATTAGATCTGAAGTCCAGAAGAACAGAGTAGCAACCCACAACACAGAAAAACTAGTTAGAAAAAAATAAATCCACAGCTAAAAATCATATATCACTATAATGGAAGGTAATACCTAATCAGGAAACAATAGATAAAAATTAAAAGTATCTTGACAAGGCAAGTAGTTACTTGCTTTAATATGCCACATAAATGCCTTAAAACAATATTTTGATATTGCTGGAGAGCTGTAGGAGAGCTCAGTACCACTCTGCCTTCACTGCCACGTCTGTTCTAGTCCTGTCCCCATGGCAATCAGGCCACTTCCTACTCAGTTCTCCCCCAGCTGAGCTGTTTGGTTCCCCCAAATCTTTTTAATGTGAATCACTGAAACACTTACTCATACTTTGAAAAAAAATCACTAAGAATTCAGATGGTGCTAACATATTTAAGTGATGTGTAGGTGTCTTATCTGATGCATACAGTTAGAGAGTTCATCCCTCTATGAGTAAGTTTTACATTACAGATAAACTTGATAAACTGACTGCATGATAAGCTTATTATGACCTTTCCTGAACTATACCCACAAATTACTTACATTACTAATAACCATCCAAACCCCTAAGCAGTGTCCAACAGGAAAATACTGTATGTTTTAAACAAAATAACTTAAACCAGTAACACTTTCTTCCTCCTTACACTCAAGACAGCCTTCAGCAAGTGATGAATTCAAGCTCTCCTATCTCACAACTTTGCCATCATGATAAATGGAAGCTGCAGATGCCTAGAAAGGAGAGCAAAAATAACTAGGGTTGAAATATCCACACTCCTTCTGATACCTTTGAGGACCATCTCTCAGATAAAGAAGAGGGTGAGCATGAGGCTTGCACACTTGGTAATGAGGATCCCTTGACAGTGGGCAGATTTCTTTCTCCAGCAAGAGCTGTTCTGACTAAAATCATTACTGCCCACAAGCTGTCCCCAGCTGCTTGTAACTCTCCCTCTGGCAGGGACTATGGGCAGGCTGAGATGCATGTGTGCATCTGGGTCACTAAAAATGAATCCATCAAGCTGGAACAGTTCAAATAGAAACTCTCTTGTAACTGGTCTTATCTGGGCTGAAACAGGTTAGGAAGTACTCAGAGCAGCTGAGTTGACAAGTGTGACTGGCTGGAGGGCACTGCAGTCTGAGGAATGAACTGGAGACAGTCATCGTTCCAGCCAGGGCAGATGCAATCAGAAAAGAGACCCATTTTCCAGTGTCTTAGTTTTCACACCAAGCCACTGTCTTTACCTGATGTACTGATGAATCTGGCAGGAGAGTTTATTCTCAAAGCATCTGAACTGTGCTGTTACTCTAATAACACCAACTACAACGTAACCAATGAGACTGTCACTCTTCTCATTACATTTCTGTAAATGACTTTAAAAAATTCATCAGCTAGTTGCAAGAATAAGCTTTTGGGATGACTTCCACTACTAACACATTTTAGGCAATTTCTCTGAAAAGCTCTAGTGTCTCTGAGGCTGACATTTTGCAGTAAGACACTGCTGCATGTAGAAGTGTTTTTTTGTTTCTTTCATGAAAAATATTCTACTTTTAAACAAGTCTTAATACTTGGAAAAAGAACATTCGGACACAGTTAGGAGAACTGTGAATTATAGCATCTCCAAACATTCGATTCACAAAAAATATGATTTGTTTCCATTGTTCCTCACCTTCTTAACCATCTCAAGTCTTACTATGTTTGAGAAAACCACTGAAGTATCAGATACAGAGATAGCATCAATGCCTGCTCAAGACTCGGGAGTATCTTTGGCTTGGAGCTCATTCATTTTTTCAGGTTTGAGTATTTCACAGAGATTTCACTTGAAAAGATTTTACTTTAGGATGCAAATGTCATTTTATCCATTCATAGTCATGGAAAAGTACACAGAGAGAAAATCCCTTTGGCAATTCTAAGGAGTAGATTTCTAGTCCCAAGTCTCTCATCTTTAGCTTGCCCATATGACATCTCTCTGGCAGCACTATCTACAATCAGCAGAACATATTTCTCAGAACAGCAGCAACTTTAAGGTGTATATCCTTGACACTACTAGCTTCTGTGGACTAAATTAATGACATGTTTTTGCTGCCCATTAGTGCCTAAAAGTATATCATGCTGCAAAACTCTCTGCACAGTTGTTCACTGTCTGCAGTGCTGACTGCAAGATATGCATCTGGAAAAGTTTTAGAGTATATTTTAGTTTTTGAATGTCTAGTACACATACAACCAATCCCCAAATTCAATAACCCACAAATTATTAATTTCCAAATTAAAGCACGTTTTGCCTACACTGAAGATATTTACTTGATATCAAACGTATAACTTGCAGATAATTTGGAGTCCAGTCCTGTGAAATTATTGCAGAATTTGGCCTTAAAGTTGACAGGAATTCATTCTACCACATAGGCTCCAATTTGTAATTCTTCCATGGCTACTCAGCATCAAGAAGATGACATGGTCATCAGCTAAACTATGTACATGAAGCAAAATAAAGGAAGCTCACAACCTGCCCAAGAGAAAATCTGTAAATGCAAAACATTATGTGGATTCTCTTGCATCTCAGGATGTACATATTTCTGAGGAGATCATAAGTTGTGTTTCCATGACTAAATGCACTAAATGCAAGCAAGGCAGTTGTTTCTTTAGTGTTGTTAAATTAATAAAACCATTTTGAGGTTGCTTGCTTTTTAGGGTCAGGATTTCAACGTGTAGTTTTCAGATGCTGAGTTCATACTGCTCTTATAAAAGACAAGTTCTATAAGGCAAAATT
>NW_008656734.1:1519-11320 GCF_000695815.1 Acanthisitta chloris | reverse complement strand
TGTAGATTTTACACCACTCTCTGATTACAGTCGGATGCCTCATGGTGTTGTGCCGTTTAGGAATTAAGTATATAGTAGTGGTGTATGGGAAGTAAACCTACAGAGCAGAAAATTAAACTATTTTACTACATTTACCAACCAGCTTTCAACTCACTCATCATAAAATCCCTCTGTTTCCTTACTCCTACAGTAGAGAGATTTAACAAAACTATTTACTGAGATGGCTTCATATAGCAAAACCATTCAGATCTCTACTAAACAATGCTTGGTTTGTTGCTTGTTTTGAGATTTTTTGCAGCACTAATGGCCCTGTTTATGCCAAGACTAATAACCAACAGTTGTAAATATGTTTCAAACAACTGGAGGCTGAAGAGGAAACAGATCATATCAATGGATTTGTTTGTGAACGGAATTCAATGCAGCCATTGTGCGTGGATTACAATTCAGAGGTCACATTTTTTTTATTAGTCGTATGCAGCCATTGTGCGTGGATTACAATGGTCACATTTTTTTTATTAGTCATGTTGTGGAAACCATAAATAATGCACTCATTTTAAAGAATTACATGAATTGACCAAATCCATACAATCCTCTAGAGGTTTCCTCCAAATGAATAGCAAGCAAAATTCCTCTGAAGTTTCTTCATATTTGGGGCACCTACCACCTCTCTGGGCAACCTGCTCCAGTGCCTCACCAATTTCATCATAAAAAAATGCAATACCCCAGGAGGGGTCCAAAAACTATTCAGAATAACAGTTTGTTATAACAGTGTTATTTCACAGTAACAGGGATGGCTTGTCTTCTGCCACTTTGGTCTACACAGGAATAACTAAAGAAATCACGAAAGGCTTAAGGAAACTAACAGTCTTGCTCTTAGTTTAGCTCCCCATGATTTTCAGTGAAAAAATGTTATGCCACCAAGGATTGACTCGCCCTTCCCCAAGATGTGAACTTTACTATCATACTTACTTTATAAAATATAGTAATTAAGAGAATTAAATAGACATCTATGGGTAACAACTTGGGAATACTAAACATTTCACAAGAACAGGTAGCAATGCATGTAGAAAGCACACTGGTCTGCCTAATTAAAGTATGTGGTGTTTATCCTCTCTTCCACCAGTCTCAACAATAACTCTTACTGTGATTCTTTCAATTTTTAGCCTCTGTCAGCTAAAAAAGTCTTAATTCACATGCATTTACTTTCCCTTCTATTGGCAGGTTGCTGAGACCTTCTCAAGAGAGTCTATAGACTCTGTGTACTTTCTCTACTTAATTTTTTCAGTTCCATTTCAAAATTGAGGTTTGATTTAAAGATCACATTTAGCATAGCCATAGAACAGGATTAGGTGGTATTGTTGCATCTCTTAGTAGGGGATTAGACTTGATAAGCCAGAACATCCTCTTCTGTCTCAAGCTCTAATTCAACCTTTACTTTTATCAGCCTGTCCTAAATTCTCTTCCACACTGAATAAAGAGAAGCTCAATTATTGTTTATGATCAGTCTACTCTTCTGCTATGATTCTCATAGTATGTTTTTTTCCTAAAACATGTCCTATTCACACCTTCTCTTTGTGACATCCACATTCTTCTACTCTTTTGCTCACTCTGTCTGTTGATTCATCCTCAAACATTCTTTCTTGTCTAGTCCTATCCATTAATTAGTAAACACCCTAGTAAAGCATCTTCCTGCTTCCTCTGTTGCACTTCCCTCTGGATTCTTCCTAATTAGATCTTTAATCTCCTCAAATTATCAGTATCACAAACATATTGTAGAATTCCTGCATCTATCTTTCTTACCTCTCCTGCTGGTTTCATATTCTCCTTAGATGACTTTCCCAAACTCAACTTCTTTCTCCATGACTTTTCATCCTTGACTTCAACCTACCATACATCTAAAAATAATTTTGAATTCTTCTATCGATCTGAAACTCCTCCTATTTCAAACTCAGAGCTCTGGTGCTCTGTGGAGGACCAAACACTAAGGAAAAAAATTGCTATGGTGAAAATTAAATACAGTAAATTTTATTCATCCAGGTTTAAATTCAAAAATCTCTGCAGTCGATGCCATTGTTCCTAACTCATGTAATTAAAATCCAACATCTTAGAACATAACATCTAAAAAGCTGCCAAATTCTATCAGCTCCTGCATCAGTACTTCTGGAATACAATGATTTCCCTAAAACACGGCATGCACCTTTCTAAACATTCACCATATTTCACATGAGGACTGTTCTAGTGTTTCCTTGTCTATCCACTATACGTCTTGCCTCATTCCTCTTGAGTTCATTCAAAAAAGCATATGTTTTCTCTTCTCTGCCTCTTACATCTCAGAGCTGCTCCTTCTCATTCAAATTTCCATCACTGGATTTGATTTTCCTCTCCCTTTTCTTACTGACTCTTACCCTTAAGTCTATAAGAAACTTTCATATCTGTTTAGTTCTGAAGTAGTTTTTTTCTAACTCTTACCTGGATGCTTTCCTTTAATCTGCCCCTTGTAAAATACAGGAAAATTTCTCATAAAAACATTCGGACACATATGACAATGCTTTGCAAACCAGATAAAACCATTATCTGGATGTACAAGTAGCCACTGTCTCATTAATATCCAGAGAATCTAAATGATTTTTTGAATCAATGCATTTGCATGAAGAAGTCTAAAAAAGAGAATACATGCCCAGCTTTCAGCTACTTAATATGAAAGCAAATCCCAAAATACCAATTAAGTGTCTAAATTCTAGAATATTATGACAGGTTTGAAAAACAAAGAGCCATATAAAGCTGATCATATTTGTAATCTCCTTTTCCTGTAATCACGTCTGTATGCCAAACATCAAAGGACAACATTTTTCACTGATACTTTGCAATTAAGATGTACTTTCCCTGATGCCAAGATCTGACTTTGGGTCACAATTAGAGCCCATTTTTGCTATACGATTAAACAAAGAAATCCCACCCTAAATTACAACCTCTAAAAATCAACTAACCTTTCAGTATTGAAGTTGGAAGGAGACAATTCAAAAATCCCATGAGCTGAAATTAGTTGTTGGATTTAAACAGCTGGAGGGGGGAAGGGAGACTTAGCTGAAGGAAGTATATTGAGAGCAGCAGGACTCCCTTTAGGAGAGAAACAGAGAACAGTTAGTAAAATGAAGCAGAATGAAAAGTGTGAGAAGAACAGTTTATAAAATGGAAAAGCAATGAAAAGAGAGAGCAGTAGTAAGTCTTACTCGAAAGGGGAATAGGGAAGGCAAAGGGAAGCAAAGGAGTGGAACTGGGGATGCTCCCAGACTTCAAGTACAGTCTTAGATCTAAAACTGTAATTGTCAAATTGCATTTTGATTAAAGCGTAGAAGACTGGGAGAGGTATGTTATTACAGAATAAACTGACATGGGGGATTTGGGAATTTCATGTAAGGCTGGAATAAATAGTCACTCAAACTAGTTACAGTGAATTCCTCAAGGGTTCTGACCCCAGCTATGCTGACAAGGGAACATTCTCTAAAACTTGCAATTGCACAGGACACAAAAATGACTCAAAATGCAAAAGTATTTTAGTCAGCATTACATTTATGCATATCTCATGAAGTGAATCTACCAATAATGTCACTTCAAATCTATACTGCAGTGTCATTCAGCTTCTCAAGACCAGACAGACATAAAACATTGTTCCAAACACTAAATCAAGGGCAGCTTCAGGCTCTAAATACATGACACCTATTTGGAGGCATGTACAAAAAAACCCAAAAAAACTATTTTCTAGAAACTAGATGCAAGCACTAGTTCTAGGGAGAGCTCTACCTTCCTGATAAAGACTAGGATACAAAATATATACAGCCACTAAATGCTAGGATAGTCCAGGACTTTGTATTAATAGTTGCACCCTTGCAGAGTAAAATTTGTTATGCGGTTTCAGTTTGATTTAACATGCCTTTATTTTAGTTCCTAAGCTAAAGCTGTGAAGATTTCCACACTTCCGCAGTTCATATCTCCTGCCACTCATCGGTTATGGCTAATAAGACTTGAATTTTCACCAAGGAAAGAAAATTTAGAACCAGGGAATCTTCACACTGGGTAAGAGATAACCCGATGGGAAAAGCACCTACATTACCTTGCAATTGCCAGATGCAAAATAAAACCCAATTTAAGTACTTCCATTATTTGCCAAGCAGAATTACTGAAGTGCTATCATACCACTTACAAAAAAATTTGAGTACAATTTCCATGTGCCTTTATGTGAGGCAAACATTATAATTTACTTTATTGATTAGTTCTGTGATACTGCTGAATAGCTAGAAAATAATATTAGTATTGCCAGTGTTCATCATAGATCTAACTCACTCTTGTAAGAGAAGTCCCAGGACCAAATCCTAACCAAACAGCTACGGAAGGCTCTCATTCACTTTCCCCCCATGCTGGAAAAATTCAGACTGTATCTGTGAAAGCTAGGACAAGTTTATGATCACTGGGGTCAGAGCAAAATGCCAACCAAACAACCTCTGCTTCTGGAAAGGATGTGCAGTTATTATGGGATCTGCTGAACTCAGCAAGTTGCATTTGTGGTCAGAAAGATACTGTATTATCACTCCATTTATTTAGTGTAGTTTTGCAGTCATTTCTAGGACAACTTACTTCTAGAAATGCTCCCTCACTATGGAATATGTGCTACAAGGTAGAATCTAAATTTACAGTTTATACAATAAGAAACTGTGATTGCGTATTCTGAAAAAGGCTGGTCAGGTCAGTATCACATCCTCACTGAAACAAACCAATCTTTAATTTCCTCTGAAGATAACAGGAGGTCTTGATGCTTATTTCAACACTGTATTTGATTCAATGGCTTGTTTCATTTTCTTGTAGAACGCTATCATCATCTGGTGGTATATTTTGCTACTATGTGAACTGCATGCTATGAAGATGAAGGCATTTCACTTACTTGGCATTAAACATTCAGGAGAAGACATAGATTTATCATCTTGCAGCTATGCCAAAGTATGTGGGGGTGGAAAATGAAGTAACATGAAATTAACTTGACAGAACTGCTGAGGATTTTGAGAACAAACATGATGACATTTTACCTGAAGGAAACTTGAATAATTTTCTGTCCAGAATAAATAAAAAAATACAGTTCAAGGATGCTTCATCTCCTCATTCAAACTACCCATAAAGTATAAAGGATATGAGCAAATATTTTTAAAGAAAACCTCACAGGTTTTTCAAACAAAAGTATGTTTCACATAGGTTTTTTTTATAATTGGAGAGAGGGATCTCATATACAAAAGTCCACTACTTGTTATGACATGCAACTAGAATCTACATAAATAAGATGTTGACTTACATGGTAACTTTTCAGTCTAACGAAATCGACTTTCATGGAGATGAACCTTTCTGAATTTCTGCTAAGATTTTTAATGTGCTCCACAAGATCAGCACAGAACTTGTAGCCACCTTTGAGGACACAGAGAACCACAATATCATTGTCTCCAATGTCTTGCATAATATCTTTGGCCAGTCGTTCTGTCCTGGACAAGAAAAAGTTAAGGATAAAATAACATTAGATGTTGATGCTCTAAGTTCATGGCATGCTTTCCATGTGATTACAAACAAACACTGTGGGAAGTATCAAGCTTGACTGGCACTCTAAGTGTCTTGACTTCACAGAACCACAGAATCATTTAGATGGGAAAAAACCTCCAAGACTGAGTCCAAACTCTGACTGATCACCTCCTTGTCGACAAGACCACAGCACTAAGAGGCATGTCCAATCCATTCTTGAACACCTCCAAGGATGGTGACTCCACCACCATCCTGGGCAGCCCATTCCGATGCTTTACTGTGTTTGGATCCAGCTGACAGAAGGCAGACACAGAGTGATGGATGCATGATGTGAAGCATCTGAATCAAACTGGTTAACCTTCAAAGTATAAATTCCCCAGCTATACAAAAGGGAGTAATGCATGTCACCATATGTTGAATTCATAAGCATTTCAGAGACTTTGGAGTAAAGAATGTGAGTTAGGCTTCTGTCTTAATTCCTCTAACCTGTAGAAAGAATGTGAGTTAGGCTTCTGTCTTACTTCACAGGAAACTGCAATATAATATATTCCTGTACAGTCCTCTAACCTGTTATGTTAGTTCCTGTGCAAGAACAACAAATCAAGTGAAAGATAGGGAAGAGAATTATTTGAACCATTTCACACGATTTTAAGAAGAAATACAACATCAATCAAAAGTTTATAAAGAGTGTACATTATCACTATTTCAGGCAGCAAAAATGAAGAGAGCAAAGAGCTTAAGTGACTTGTCCAAGGTCACACACGTGAATAATCAATACTTGTACACCGATGAACCCAGAACTGCAGCATTCCCAAATCTGTCTTCTCTTTGGCAAGTCTGCACTGCAGACACAATATGGCAGATGACTGGAACCAGAAGATACACATTTCTCACATACAATGCTACATGCATTTTCAGGACAAAAATAACAAATATGAATCTTAATAAATAAAATAAAGATTAATCTTTAGTAGCTTTGCTTTCTCAAGAACATGGAAGATGGAATTTGATGATCTTAGAGGTCTCCCCCAACCTTGATGATTCTATGATTTCTAGACCTAGAACAGGGTACTAGGTCATTTTTAGATGCAAAGCAGGTATCAACAGAAAAATGAACAATGTCATTTGATGTTTTGAGGAAAACCAGCTCAGTGTGCTAAATTCTGTAAACATTTATGCTGGAAATTCCTTGAAAGCTCTCTGAATTAGATTAGTAGTTTCAATCAGACTTCTTGACAGGTTGCAATTTATTAAATAATCCTATAATTTATCCCAGGTCTTTCATTATCACATTCTTCAGGTTTTGTTGGTTTTTTCTCTTTCTCTCCCAACTGTAGAAAGGAAATCAATTTGCCACTACATAAATACATTGATTGAACTCCAGTGAAGTCTAAACATGTGCATGTAGCACAGAAGAACAAGCTTTAAACTGAAGATAATATCCTGGTTATGAGCAAAAGCTGTTGCTTCATTTTCAGATGTTTGTATTTGTAATGCTCTAGTAAATTCCACCTGGCAGTAATTAGTATATTTTTGATCTGAGAAATAGAAGATATCATTAGCCCATCCTGTTTGATCTCAAATATATAATTCCTTGTACTGTTATAAGAATGAGAATTAGCAAAAGACTTTCACTTACTTTAGTGAAGATCAGTAAAATAGTCTTTTGCCATCTTTTATCAAGTCTGAGAATAATGGGTAGAACCTCTTAGTAAGAAGAAATATTTCTCTGATGATTTCCATTTTTCATATTGTTCCTCAGATTGTTTGAGGAGCTGAAATGCTCAAGAATTCCAAAGGCCACTTTCTATTTTAAAAGCATATGAACCCCAGCACAGACAAAAATGTAGTGATTTCAATTTCTAAATCAAAATGTGCAAGTTTTTAACCTATATTTAATTGCTACCAACTAACAAGAGAATTTTCTCAAGTGCTGAGCCTTCTTCCTACATGAAAATCTTGCCTGATCACAGCCGATTCAGTTCTGCATTCTTTTCCATTAGAATGGAATCATCCTTTTTTTGCTGAAGTAGAAAAAAACAGTGGAGCTCGTTCTGCTGGAGTACAGAAATGACACTGGAGTTCAATGCTTACTTCAAAGAAATTTATAGTGAATACTATGAGAAACTGAAGTCATAACATACTCATTTTTAAAAAGAGGAACAAAAATTCGGTTGACTCTAACCAAAACAGATTAAAAATTCAACACAATGATAACTGAAAAGGCAATTAAACAGATTTTGTGTTAAAAAAATTTAGAGGAGTAATAACTCTTCCCCAGGATGGATGTTTACAATCTTCTTTCAAGGAGTCCCTACTCCTTGTATTTATAACCAGCTGTTTAAATGTGGGAGGTAGCAAGCTGTAGGCTGAAAATTTCATTCAGATATTCTCAACAGATAAACTGTTGAAAATTACAATTTACATTTTGTTACTTTTTCATAAGTTTTTTAACAGCACAACAAAAAAGTAACTGAGCATGAACACTGAGCTGGCCTACCAGAAATACCAAAGGGCCTACACTGAGAGCACGTGGGAACTGCCACAAGGTAAGGAATGAGGGATGATCAAGCTTTCCCACTGACACTCTTCAAACCCAAGATCTGAACCCAAACCCTGGCACACTGCTGAATGGCAGAAGTCAATGGTGCAGTCAGGAACCATCAGGTTAATTTGCATTAATGGTTTGTACTAAGGAATTGCCAATGTTGTCCATAATTGAATGTAATTTTCCTCCCTTTTTTTTTTTTTTTATTAAAAACATAGGATGGTTAGAGTGCAAGTGGGACATTCAAGCTTTCTACTTGCCCTTTCACCTTTGGTTCAGCTGTCTTGTAATTTACATTCCAATGCCAGCTTCACTGTATGATCAGACTCTTTCTCTGTGGGACCCCTGTCTCATTCAATGCCCAGATCAGAAATTAGGTGACAGAAATTAGAAAGGCAAAGTTGCAAAGGCAACTACAAGTCTCAAATTTCCTAACATTCAAACATATTTTTTTACTTTCCAAATTAAATAAAGCATTATTATAAATGCAAATATATTATTTTAGGACAAGTGTTATAAACATGATGCCTTGTGGATCACAGCCTTTGTAAGAAAGAAAAATAACACTGACCAAAGAATTTATTTAGTAACATGCAAAGTACACATACCTGTCAACAATAATGCCATGAGGTATGAGCACATATTCCAGATCTCCATAGTAGTGCTGAGGATAAGTGAATAAGTCCAGACTGTATCCAGGCCAGTTGTCTGAAATCTGAATACCAAACAGTACTGTTAAGAACACTTCATGGTGTTTGACATTATGTAACTGATATAAAATCAGTGTTCTAGTACACTCCATTGGCTGAATTAATCGTATGCCATTCCAGTTATAGTCCACTATTTTGCTTTTCCTATTATTTTGCTTCTCAGTACAACTCAGAAATCAATGCTTTTTCTCCTCAGAACACAGGAAATTTCACCTGAAATTACAAGCAACTAGGTAGAAAAGGAAATATTTAATATTAAAGTAGTGGCAAGGGTAAGTTTCTTACTACTTTGAAACTCAAAATGCAAACATAAGATTACCCCTAAGAAGAGATTCTCCAATGGGAGATTCAGACAGTGGATTAAAAGCCATAAAATCATACATTAAAATTGCTCATTTCTAAAGTGGGTTATTTAAAAGTCATACATAAATAAATATATAATTTTTCTACAGATGAAGCAGCACATAGGGAGAATAAATTACATGGTTCATGGATGACATCTTGTACAAATCAGTGGAAGGCTGTACTTCTTGCCAAAGGTAAGGTCCTTAATTTAGGTATCATCAAAGATAAGAGATTAAAAATGTTCACATCTAACCTCACTATCAGCTAGTCTGTAAATCCATACCTTTACAGAAATAAATATTTTACAGATTTAATATAGGTTGGTTTCATGAGTATCAGAATTCAACAATTAGGGGATCCCACAGCACTCAAGGGCAGCAGAGACTGAGAAGGGCTAAAATCAGCCAAGAGATGAAGGGTTCAGAAACTAGGAAGATGCAAAGTCATCAGCACAAAACCTAAACAACTTCCAAAGCAACAATTTTCACAATCCCTTGTTAAAGACAAGACCTGCAGGTTCACAATGTATCTTGAAATCAGCACAAAGATTTGCTTCAATATTGGATTGGGATAAAAAGTGACACCTAAGAGGTTTTCTTTACAATCATATTTCTCAAGTCACATACTGCCTTTCTTTCTACA
>NW_008656734.1:0-1487 GCF_000695815.1 Acanthisitta chloris | reverse complement strand
GTGAGAAACTTGCCTGTGTGAAGTGCATGTCTTAATGGCATTTTTGCTATTAGCCTTTAAAGGGCCATCAGTGAAACTAACCTTTGCTTACAATTTCATCTCCTAGAGCAATAAACTATTTCTTACAAATACTTTGGCTAACACAACATAATTGATGTTGAGCTGTTCCTCCACATCTTGTACTCCTGAACTTGGACACAGCCCTGCCTCATGCTATACTAAAGCAGTGTTCTGCCTCGTGGATTTTGGTCTGCTTAACCTGCTTTTTTTTTTTTTTTTTTTTGGTCAGCTTGGTCTGCTTTTTTTTTTGCATATTCATTTTTTTTTTTTTTTTTTTTTTTGGTCTGCTTGGTCTGCTTTTTTTTTTTGCATATTCATTGACAGCTACAGACACCTCGACTGCTGTGTTTTCTTAACTCTGCCCAATGTTTTCTGTATCAAAAAAGTTACTTCTTGGCAACTCCTACTGAACACTTGCCCACGAAGGGCATGACTGGAATCAGTGAAAGCTTTTCCCCTGACCTATGCAAGCCTTGAAACTGCACAAAGAAAAAAAGTTACTCAGTTGTGTTCCCCAATTCCATAGAAACAGGCGATTACAAATATCCTCCTTGGCGAGTTGTTTAATTAGAGGCAAATCTTGCCCCAAAAAACACTGTTGCAGAAGGCCTGGGAGACCTATTTTCCCATCTAGTTTTTCAGTATGTAGCAGTGGCTGAAACTTTGAAATAGTTTGTAGCAATGAACTGCCTGCCAGGGCTTTGTTCAAAAGCACTTTCATGTAAACTGAAACAATTTCAGATCATGCCTTAAATTGCCCCAAGTATTATAAACACCCTCTAGGAACCCCTGCCAGTGCTGCTTACTTCTGCATCCTCGTCACATCCCATGTTTTCAGTCTGGTGCAGAAGGCCAAAATAAATGGATTGAAACTGCTTCAGTGTTCATACAAACTAATAGATTATACTTAGGTCACAATAAGGCCTTTATGAAACAGGATCAGGATGAAATTTTGGTTCCCCCATTTATCCTTCTGGTTCTCTTGAATAGAACATAAGCTGCATCACACTTCGCAATAATATAGAAGTTCTCGATTACAAGTGCTCGCTGGCATTCGACAAATAAGATGAAATTCACATGTACTTTCAAATTAATTATTTTTCTTACATAACAAGCCTATTTCATATTCTTCTTCCTTTTAAACAGGTGCTTCATAATAATAAGGCCTAGAAATTCTCATTTATCCTAAAGCCATTCACAGGGTTATGCTATAGGACAGCTTTCAAGTAACTGTAAATTCTCGTGACTGTTCTGTTTGTGAAATTAATAATAATAAAAAAAGGATGCAATTATCTTCAGATTAATGTCTAAGCATCAAAAATATTTTAAAAGTACATAAATTAAACTCAAGTTCTATTTACTTCTGACTTTGGCTCTTGAAAATAGGAAGGATTGTTTCAATATAAAGGCTGGATAAGTAAATATAT
>NW_008656733.1:1764-2257 GCF_000695815.1 Acanthisitta chloris | reverse complement strand
CCATCCTGCCACAGGGGGAGGGGGTGGCGGAGTGAGCAGGCTGCTTGTGGTCTGGGGTGTTCCAGTGGGAACACTAAATTGGGGAATACCACTCCTAAACCATGACAGCCTTATTTGGCACCCAACGTGGAGCACAAAGGGTTGAAATAACAAAACAACTGACCAGAGCAGGTTCGAAACAAATGTGCTATAAGTATTTGTTGTATTAGGTCCTGAGCCACTGGTCACAATGTTGCTTTGTCTGTTTACGTGCTTGTGGTATCTAATTCTGTATACACTCCTCCAAACCATGTTTAGGGTTACAATAAACATTTTTAGGAGAGTTGTTCAGAGACCTACCCTGAGGGTGGAGAGTCATGAGTGGCATGGAATGTGGGAGGATATGGGCCAGTTTTTGGAGGACTTCTCCCCTCCAATGGTTTGGGAGTTCAACCCTGAACAACTATAGAACCCTGATAAAGTGGTACATTATTTGAAAGGAGGATGCTGTGGC
>NW_008656733.1:1145-1479 GCF_000695815.1 Acanthisitta chloris | reverse complement strand
AAGAAGAAATCCAAGACAAAATCAGTTTGCTTAGTGAGGGATGAAGAGGAAGTAGAGCCCTCAGAACAGGAAGAAGAGGCAGTACCAGAGATAATCACTCGATCCCTATTCCCTGGTGAGCTGTGAGATATGAGAAAAGATTATAACCACCAGCCAGGGGAGCACATTGTGACTTGGCTGTTCTGATGCTGGGATAGTGCGGCCCACAATTGGAAATTAGAGGGTAGTGAAGCCAAGCAGCTGGGATCCCTGTTTGGGGATGTGGGCATTGAAAAGGGGATTGGGAAAAAGAAATTCTCAGCCTCTGGAGGTGATTCTTGTCCAGTGTGAGGGA
>NW_008656733.1:759-1131 GCF_000695815.1 Acanthisitta chloris | reverse complement strand
ATGGTCAACTAGGGCCCTCAGCCAAGTTCCACTTAAGCAAGTGGAACACCATAGAAAAAGGCATCCAGTACCTGAGAGAATCAGCTGTGCTTGAGGTACTCTACAGGAATTCAAATAACGAGCAGTCCCCTATAAATCCAGATGAAGTCCAGTGTACATAATACATGTGGTGTATGTTCCTATGGGACGCACCATTGTTGCATGCCAACTCGTTGGCGGTGATGGTATGGAAAGAAAGAGAACATATGGTAGAGGATTTGATTATTCAACTCAAGCAATATGAAGAAAATCTCTCTTCCTCCCTATGGGCCTGTGTCTCAGCTGTGTGTCCTGGTTTTAGCCAGGATGCTGCCTCTGATAATCACTCTGGTC
>NW_008656733.1:0-672 GCF_000695815.1 Acanthisitta chloris | reverse complement strand
TGTGTCTCATGCTCTGCCAGTGAGAAGATACACAGGAAATTGGGAGGGAGCATAGCCGGGACAGGTGACTTGAAGTAGCCAAAGGGATATTCCCCACCATGGCACGTCATGCCCGGTGTTACAGGCCGGAAGGGGCCGATCCTGGGGGAGGTTCTGGGTTGTGCCAGTCCACGGGTGGTGAGCAATTGTATTGTGCATCACTGATTTTGGTTTTTTTCATTATCTGTTAGCATTGTAGCTCATTCTACTCTGTATTATTATTAAACTGCCCTTATCTCAACCCACATATTTTAATCTATTTGTTCTCCTCCCCATTCCTCCGGGTTGGGGGGGAAAGAGCGGGGAGGAGGGAGTGTAAGCAGCTGCGTGGTTCTTGGCTGCTGGCTGAGGTTAAACCACGACAAGTATTAAGACAATATCACTGATATTGTGACGCAGTGGTGATGGTAAGGACAGATACTCAGATGTCATGATGCCAAGCTCCCCCGGCTGTTTTTTCACCCCTGGACTGGGTATGGTATATACACAACAGAAATATTGTCTGTATAGCTAATCTCTTGTTCTACATAATTGCCTGTGTTCTAGGAGGAATCACAGTGAATCAAAAGCATTTCTGTTGTTCACGTTTTAGATGATACACTTATGATGATTTATATGTACACGTCTATACAG
>NW_008656732.1:0-725 GCF_000695815.1 Acanthisitta chloris | reverse complement strand
TCACCCCAAAAATCATCCCAAATCAGCTTTGGGTGTGTCTACGTGGTGAGACCCCAAAATCACCCATCACCCCAAAAATCAACCAAAATCAGCTTCGCGTCAGTCTATGTGGTGAGACCCCAAAATCACCCAAAATTACCCCAAAAATCACCCCAAAAATCAACCAAAATCAGCTTCGCGTCAGTCTATGTGGTGAGACCCCAAAATCACCCAAATTTACCCCAAAAAATCACCCCAAAATCACCCCAAAAATCACCCCAAATCAGCTTGGGGGCTGTCTATGTGGTGAGACCCCAAAATCACCCAAAATTACTCCAAAATCACCCAAAAATCACCCGAAAAATCACCCCAAAATTCACTTCAAATCAGCTTCGGGTCAGTCTATGTGGTGAGACCCCAAAATCACCCAAAATTACCCCAAAAATCACCACAAAAATCAACCAAAATCAGCTTCGCGTCAGTCTATGTGGTGAGACCCCAAAATCACCCAAAATTACTCCAAAAATCACCCGAAAAATCACCCCAAAATTCACTTCAAATCAGCTTCGGGTCAGTCTATGTGGTGAGACCCCAAAATCACCCAAAATTACCCCAGAAAATCACCTCAAATCTGCCCCAAAATTACCCCAAATTCACCCCAATTCAAAAATTACATCAAAATTACCCCCAATTACTCCCAAATCAAACCTCTCTGGTCCCCCCAAACCCCCAAAATTTCCCCAAAT
>NW_008656731.1:0-7740 GCF_000695815.1 Acanthisitta chloris | reverse complement strand
CCCACAGGGAACCGACCCACTCTGCCAACCCAGCCCAGCCACCAGTGCCCTCCAGCCCCACGCAGCCCCATCCCACCTCGCTCTTTCCTGGGAGGAAGAAGGCATCTTCAGTAGGAAAGTATAACTTTGCCCCATCCCAGGAAGTGTTCCAAGTCCAGGCTGAACAGGGTGGGGTGAAGGGGCTTGAGGCAACCTGGTCTAATCGGAGTGTTCCTGCCCATGGCAGAGGTTTGAAATGAAATGAACTTTAAGGTCCTTCCCAGTGTAAGTGTCCCCAGTCCCCGAGGGTTGCCAGTCCCCAGTGCAGACAGGGCCACCTGGAGCCCATGGAGGCTGGGGGATGCAGGGGCTCCCCCCAGCTGGGGCTGGTACTGAGGGGACACCTGTGAGGTTCTGGGACAGCAGCCAGGAGCTGTGGGGTCCCAGGGCCTTCCAAGGCATGCTGGGAGGATGCTGCATGCGACAGCCTGGGCAGAGGGTCACAGAGCAGGGGCAGTGCCCAGGGTGGCGCTGGGGATGTGGTGCTGCCATGTGGCACAAGGGGCTGCCCAGATGTGTCTTTGCCTATCCCAATGTCACTATCTTCTCCCAGATGCCTGAGGTCCACTTGGCCATGTTGGCAGCACCAGCATCCCCTGCCAAGGGCAGGAGGAGTGTAGAGGGGCTATACTCACCCAGGCAGGGAGCAAGCAGCCCTGGGCAGCCCAGTGGGGTTACCCCCAGGGCACCGTGCAGGGGAAAGTCACCACCCCAGCACACAGTGGAGGGACATCAAGGCACTAGGAAGCTGCTCAGTGCATGTGCCCTCTCCGCCAGCACCACTGAGTAGGACTCTCGGGAAGCAAAGAGCCCCTGGGCACCACTGGACTGGCTTTGGCACAGCATGGCATGTCCATAAGGCCAGTCCTTCGTCCCTCCCCGTCCCTCCTCCTCATCATGGCCAGCCCCTTGCAGCTCTCCCCTCCCCTGCAGCCCGGGTGCCTCTTGGCTGGACCTGCGTAAAAATTATAAAAGGCTGTTTGGCTTGGAGCCGTCCAGAGGATCCCCGCCGAGCCTGCCAGTGCCATGGGGAGCAGCGGCGCCGGGGTTGCGTTGCTGACGCTGTCGCTGCTCCTGCAGCCCACGTCCCAATTCTGGCTCTTCAACGTCCTCTTTCCACCCACCACCACCCCAGAAGCTCCCCCGACCAACAGCACACCGCCCGTAGTACTCGGTAAGGTTGTGTGGGCATGGGTACCATCTGGGGTGTGGGTGGGCACCCTGGGTGCCCTGCAGCCCCCCAAAGCACACAGTGAGTTTTGGGTGCTGTGCTGCTGGTGACTCAGTGGGTTTTGGCTGTCTAGGGTTGGAGCCACTAAGATGGGGGTGACACACAGCTCCCCAGTTCCCTCCCATTTGCTGGGATAGGAACACAGGGCTGGCCATGCCCAGCCAGAGCTTTCCAGAGCTGGGGGGACAGTTGCACACCCTGGAAAGCAAATGAGGCTCTGATATTGCACATCTGGCCTAGAGGGTGTTTTAGGGCTTGCTTGGGTCTGGGGGAGCTCTGCTGGCAGAGGGATGGGGGCTGCAGCAGACCCTCCTCTGCTGCTTCCTACAGTGGCTGCCACCGGTGCCACTGGATCTACCGCCTCTCACTCCCCATCCCATGTCTTATCCCATTCCCTGGCAATGGCTAGCTCATCCTCTGCTGCTGCAAAAGGGCATCCATCTCACAGCCCACCCAACACCCACCCTGTCTGGGGACAAGCCAGCAGGAAAAGGGGCACAGGGAGGTGAAAGGAGAGGTAGGGACATGGCCTCATGGAGGTGGGAGCAGTCACCACCAGCTGGTACCTCCATCCTGCATGGCTCTGGCTTCCCTTGCCCCTGTGCCATCACCAGGGACTCGAGGTCAGGTTTTGCCAAGAAACTCCCGCTGAGCTGAGTTGGGTTTTTTCCTCCTTTTTCATGCCAAGTTTCCCCTTAAAAAAGAGAAGAGAAAAAGCAGAAGATCCCTCCCTGCTGCAATGCCAAGGGCTGACCCTGCAAACTCCCTTCCCAGAGGCATTAGGGAGCAGTATCTGGATCCTCTGTGTCCTGGAGCTGGTCCTCCTGGGGACAAGGAGATTCAGATTGCTGTCATCAGATACCTCTTTTCCAGGATTACTTGTGATAGTCAGAGCACCTCCTTTTTCCCTGGCACCAGCCTCAGGCCCTGGCCCATGCCCAGCTGTGTCTGGGTGCCCCATGTGCCACTCAGCATCTGCAAGTAACCCATCCCCCTGGACTGGGCGTCCCAGAAACCCCCAGTGCCCTTGGGACCGCTGATAACCCCTCTGCCCCCACAGGAACTCCCTTAATAATTACCTAATGTCCTCTGGAAGGGGAGGCAGAGCTCAGGGTTGTGTGCCAGTGATGGAGTGTGCTGGCTGTGCACCTCCAGGAGCCATCAGAGCTGCTCGTGATTCCACTCCTCTCTCTGACCAGGGAGGTCCCCTCTGCCTGCTCCCTGCAGAAACCCCTACAGCATGGACCACTGGATGGCCTGATCCCAACAGAAAGGTGCTTTGTAGGGAGGGTTAAACCCTCCCTGTATCTGGAGACATGCCACAGGCATGAGGGAGCTGTGAAGCAGGTTGAGAGCAGTAACTGCTACATCTCCTTTCCTTCTCACATGGCATGAGGCTTTCAGAGGCTGCACCATGCCCCTGGCAATGAAGGTCTACACCATCCCCAGGTGTGTATCGTGGCAAGACCCGCTGGGGCCATGGGATTCATCACCTGGTGCTTCTATCTCACCAGGCTCACTGTCCCCTGCAGTCCCTTCACCTCTTGTCTTCACCCTTGGGGCCAGTGCTGGCACTGGCTGGGAACCCTCTCCATAGTGTCTGATCCCAGTACAGGCACATATATCAGGGCGGCACTGGGATGGGAGTCCCATCCCTGCTGGGAACCACAGCGAAGCTCCCAGAGGCAAACCTAACACCCCAGTGATGTTCACCCTCCATCGAGGGAGGCCAGGTCACACAAACTAACTTACTTAAAGCTGCACTTTGCTTCCCACATGCACTATTCCAACTGAATTCCCGTAGGAATACCAACAGGGTATGGTTCTGCTCAGCACCAAACCATTTCAGAGACCTTGTCCAGAGCAGGCTGTTGCCCAGGGATGCTGCTCCAGCAGGTGCCCAGCCACCCCCAGCTGGGTAGCTCTGGGGGAACACTGCCTGGGGAGCTGAGGCAAATGCCAGGTTGGGCAGCCCCACACAGCCAGTGGGATGGGGTCTGTAGCTGACTCAGCTCTCCCTCTGTGGTGCCTGCAGTGCCTGGGTGTCTTGGGAACCAGCTGGAAGCAAAGCTGGACAAGCCAGATGTGGTGAACTGGATGTGCTACCGCAAAACAGAGGATTATTTCACCATCTGGCTCAACCTCAACACCTTCCTGCCAGTGGGAGTTGACTGCTGGATCGATAACACCAGGTATCATTCAACCCTACCCTGGGAGATCCCTGGGGAAATGACCTACCAAGGATCTCTCTCACCTCTCCTCCCCCTGTCCATGGTCTAGTACACATGGAAACACACAGGGACATGGCTCTTCTGCTACTTCCTGTCCTGTTCCTGCAGGGTGGTGTACAACCGAACCTCTCGGAAAATTTCCAATGCCCCAGGGGTGCATATCCGTGTGCCTGGATTTGGCAAGACCTATTCTGTGGAATATCTGGATCAGAGCAAGCTGGCAGGTGAGAGAAGGAGAAGCACATGGTGCCTGGAGATCCCATGTGTTCCCTGAAAATGGAGCTCTCTGTGTCTCCAGCAGGGATTGGTTCTGCAGAGAGCCCAGGCCTCCGGAAGCGAGGGACTAAGTTAGCCTTGTGGACACACTCCCTTTGAGTGCTGGCAGGGACCACCCCATCCTTGACTCCAATACACAATGGCATGCACAGAGCCACTACGTCTGGCTGGAGCCACCACGTCTGGCTGGAGCCACCAAGCTACAGAGCTTACCAGAGAACATTTTGGCTATGACCAGGACCAGGATGGAAAAAGGTTGACAGGGGAAGACCACAGACCTAATTCCCACCTGTTCTCTCTGCCCACAGGTTACCTGCACACCCTGGTGCAGAACCTGGTGAACAATGGCTACGTGAGGGACAAGACAGTTCGGGCAGCCCCCTACGACTGGAGGGTTGGACCCCGTAAGTCTGGGGGTTGTGACCAGGCCCCCCATGCAGGGAGGGAAGCAGGATGACCCTCATGTCATCATGCTCCCCTCTTGTCCACAGAGGAGCAGCCTGAATACTTCCAGAACCTGAAGGCACTGATTGAGGAGATGCACGATGAGTACCAGAGAGGTGTCTTCCTCATCGGGCACAGCTTGGGCAGCCTGCACGTCCTGTACTTCCTGCTGCAGCAGTCACAAGCCTGGAAAGATCAGTACATTGGGGGGTTCATCTCCCTGGCTGCCCCCTGGGGAGGGGCTGTCAAGCCCCTGCGTATCCTGGCATCCGGTGGGTGACTCCTTGTTTGCAGCCACCTCTTTGTTTTCTTTCCCTCCCGCAGAAAAGGAAGGGTGGGGGTGGGCAGGGAAAGGATGCAATGGTGGAAGAAGTGGGGGACAGATGGGTGAGGGGTCTGTGAGGCAGCACTCATGCTCTGGTACTGAGGCTGCTGCATCCCACTGCATCCTGCTGCATTCTCCTGCATCCCTTGGTGCAGAAAGCACCATGGAGGCTCCTGCCACAGTCCCAACAGCAAGACCAGTGGCCCAGGGTGGGTTTCAGAGCTTGCTCTGGTCTCTATGATTGTGTTGATGGGCTTATGTGTATGGAAAGCTGCTGCCAGAAGGGTCCACCTGCAGCCTGTCCATCCCTCTTCCTCCACACCAGCTTTTGGCAGACCACTTGGAGCACAGTCTGCACCATGGGCTCCTGGGCTAGGGGTGCTCCCGGAAATCCAAAGTACTCATGCCCAAATCTTGGGGACAAGGAAGCAGTACATGGAATGCTTCTCTCCTCACTGCCTCCCCAGACATCTGCACCACCTGCATCCATGCAGCACAGTGAGGTTGCTGGGCCTCTACTGCAAACCATACAGCTTTTCTGCAGCAGAGGACATGGATGCTTACACTCTCCTGCACCAATTCCTTGGATCTCCCCACATCTCTGTGGTCCAGAGAAGCTGTGGATGGCCCGTCCCTGGAAGTTTTCAAGGCCAGGTTGGATGAGGCATTGAGCAACCTCGTCTAGTGGAAGGTGTCCCTGCCCATGGCAGGAAAGTGGAACTAGATGGTCTCTTCCAGCCCAAACCATTCTATGATTCTGTGTTTGCTGTTTTCAGGCTTTAATTTCCCTTCAGCCAGTTCCTCTTTAGCCTCTTTGCAGCCCAGAAAGCCACAATCACTTGCCTAATGCTGACAGTCCAGAATATCTACAAGTCACAAGCCAAGCCTGTGAAAATGCATGGCATTAAAAATCATGTGCTTGAAGATTTTAGCATCTGGCCCCTTGCATTACCCCTAAGTAACCCACAACAAGGGCCAGAGATCTTTTTAAGGTCATCTTGCATGGTCTTAGGTCTCCAGACACACCAAAAATGCCAAGGCTTGCAGGAAACACACAGGTTGGCCACCTGCTCTCAGGCTTAGCTCACTCCTGTCCCTGCAGGCAGGCATGGAGGTGCCAGGGTTGCAGGGAACGTTCAGGACTGGGTTTGTTTGGGCCATCACACATCCAGGTTTGTCTGCACTCAGCCCCTCTGAGCAGCTAGACATGTAGAAAGAAGAGTTTGGAAGGCTGCTATGGATATCTACAGCCAGAGGGGTGAGGAGAGGATGTATGGTCATGGGCAGGGTAGGGGTAAGGAGAGAAAGAGCTGAGCAGGCACCAGGCAGGAGACAGCGATGAGTAACCGGTGGGAGGGGCTGATCCCAGCCCAGCTGCTCAAAGGCTCCATCTGGTGCTGTTTCAGATGAGCCCTTGTGTGTCCCACAGGTGACAATCAGGGCATCCCACTCATGTCCAACATCAAGCTGCGTGAAGAGCAGCGCATGACCACCACCAGCCCCTGGATGTTCCCAACCACCCTGGCCTGGCCTGAGAGCCACGTTTTCATCTCCACACCCTCCTACAACTACACCTACCAGGACTACAAACGCTTCTTCAGGGATGTCAACTTGGAGGATGGCTGGTACATGTGGGAGGACATGAAGGACTTGCTAAAGGACTTACCTGCTCCTGGAGTGGACACATACTGCCTCTATGGCACAGGCTTCCCCACCGTGGAGACTTACATATACGATGAGCATTTCCCCTATGAGGACCCCGTGGAGATGATTTATGGTGATGGGGATGACACTGTCAACACACGCAGTTCAGAGTTATGCAAGCAGTGGCGCAACCAGCAAAAGCAGAAGGTGCATGTCCAGGAGCTACGAGGTGCCCACCACTTAAACATGGTCTTCAGCAATGTGACACTCAGTTACATCAACGAAATCCTGCTGGGGAAGCCACAGGAGCAGGGGGAGCCGGGGCAGGTGGGAACCAGCCCAGAGGCTGGGAAGAGGGGCAAGATCCTACCAGGGCACAAGGTCCTTAAGGAGCCCAAAAAGAACTGAAAGGAGTGAGGACCAGCTTCCCTCCATGATGGTAGCCACCACAAACTGCCATGCAGGGGAGCAAAGGACTTGGAGCTGAGTTTGGAAGGAAAGCCAGCAAGACCAACAGCTCAGGTGGATGGGCTGGCTCCCACTTCCACACCGATTGGTTTTTCTTTCAGGAATGGCGATTAATTATACTTCGGAGGCTTGTCACTTCCCACTAGCACGTGGACAATTAACCATGCTGCCAGCTCATTAACATCACACTCATGAATTCCAGTGTATGCACAAGCCCTCAGCGCTAGCAAGCCACGTTTAGGCACTTTAGAGGCTGTGGAGCCCACGGTGCTGTAGCCTCTGCTCACCTGGGACAGAGCAACACACATAAAGAGTGCAGGCTCTTACCTACCAGGGTGGTCATGGAGGTGGCACAGGGTTGGCACAGCAGGTATGGCTTACAAGAGCACCTCTGCCAGGCAGCAAGCTAGGCTCCTCAGGCAAGACCAACTCGAAATCAGCAGATTTACAGGATAATAAACACACTTTGCTTCTGCACACTGAGCCTGCCTTGTCCTTCACAGCAGGGTAGTGAAGCCAGAGGTAACCAAAAGGTGAGGCCCTTACTGCCCACAGGCACATCAGGGGTCAGGGCTTTGGGAAAAGCCACATGTTTGGTGATGCAATTGGGGTTGGCAATGCAACTGGGGCCAGCAATGTGATTATGTTCGGGGTAACAATGTGGTTGCGGATGGTGACACAACCAGGGTTGGCAATGCAGCTGGTTTGATGATGCAACTGGTGCTGGGAAAGCAACTGGGATGGAAATGTAACTGGCCTTGGCAGGACAACTGGGACTGGTGACACAACTAGGGATAGTGATGCAGCTGAGGTTGGTAACACAGCAGGGGATGACAGTGCAATTGGGGCTGCAATACAGCCAGGGCTGGCCATGCAGACAAGGCTAGTGATGCAAATATGGCCCAGAAGTAGGACCTTGCACTTCATTTTGTTGAACTTCATGAGGTTTGCATTGGCCACCTCTCAAGCCTGTCAAGGTCCCTCCGGATGGCATCCCTGGCCATCAACCCAATGGGATGACACAGCTGGGGCTGGCGATACAACCGAGGCTGGCGATACAACAGTGCAGCCGCGCTCCGGGC
>NW_008656730.1:0-1221 GCF_000695815.1 Acanthisitta chloris | reverse complement strand
CCCGGCGCCGGGCTCGGCGTTGCTTTCCTTAGCGGAAAAGGTCGTTCAGGCTCCAGGCGAAGGCTATCTGCAAACAGGAGCTCTTCGATCTGGCTTTCTTCGCTTTCCCAGAACAGTGAAAGGAATGCAAATACCTTTCTCCAAAAAGGCTCGGAAATGAACTAACTCGATTTGAATCAGGGGCTTTCCTCCCTCCTTTTCTTCGTTGATTTTATGACACCTTCAAATTCCCATACGGGCGAGTAAAACCAGGAGAAAACGGGGTAAAACCAGTAGGAAATGGCTTAGGGAAGGCGCTGCGAAGCCTATTCTCTCCCAGAGTCTCTGGGCTGGCCCTGCTGTTTGTCTAGATGGGTCTTATCATCTCAGGTTGTTTGCTTTAAAACTGAGTTTTAAAACAAGACACACCGGAACTGGAGCTAATGGAGGCTTTTACATGTTTAAAAATAATAACAACAGAGGGGGCGACTGGAAACGTACCCCAGAGTTTGCTAAAGCGTTACAGAGAGGGAGGCGCAGCCGCCCGATCCTGATGCAGCCCGGTAGTGCCGGGCCCGGACTGGAAAGGCTGCGGAGCCAGAGGCGCTCTGCCCCATCGCCCTCCAGAAGCCTTTCGTCCGCGAGAAGCAGTGGCACATCATAATCAAAAAAGCCCCGGGAAGACGCACAGCATGTCCTGCCGTGCGCCCCGAGAACTAGCCAGGGGGCTCTCGGTGTCCGGGTTTGGTCGGGTGTATTCAGGCGGTGTTAGGAGTTTGGTTTTGCAACGACCGCAAACCCCTTCCCGAAATGCCTCCCGCTGTCGCTTGCTTGGTTTCCTAGTCGGTCGAAGAAACATGTATTTTAAAAAAGAAAAACACAAAACACAATACCGAAGCCATAACGACCCCCGACGAGAGGGCGCATCTTCGGCGTGTCCTGTCGGGGAGCCGCGGTCCGGGCCCTGTCCCCGGTGTGTGCAGCTAAAGGAGGAAGGGCCGGGGGGACCGTCCCAGCCATTTCCCTTAGCCTACTGCCGATCGCATTTGTCCCGCAGACCCTCGAAGGAATCGTGACCTCCCTGAGCGTGGGATCCGCGTCCCGGCTTAGTTCGGGGTCCCCGGGGACCTGCGCAGAGCAGACGCGGGGGGGGCAGCCCCGGGCCCTGGGCGCCTTCCCGGTCTCCTTTCGCCTCGCAAAGCCGCGGGCACCGGGAGCCCGACGGGGCTCTCGAAACGAAAC
>NW_008656729.1:22091-22457 GCF_000695815.1 Acanthisitta chloris | reverse complement strand
ACTGTCACTCCCAAGTCTTTCTCCTCCGGCCGGAGGGTGTGCAAAGTGTTGCAGGATCTGTGTCTGTGAGGGTCACTCCCTGCGCTCCGCGATCGGCCAACCCTGAAAATCACACTTAGACCAGCATTGATTAGCGAAACGTCTCCCTTTTCCTTCCGAACAAACTTATAATTCTTATTGTACACACAGAACAAACACAAACACGCAAAGACGCAAAGACAACATATATCAACTTGATACATACAGAGATAGACACATTGAAATATTTCCCTAATCTCTTTTCAAGGATACAAGTCAGAGTGTGGCTCCCAAACCCTCCCTGTCCCCGGAACAGCCGAAACACCCTCGAGGGCCCCGCTGAGGTTC
>NW_008656729.1:10777-21935 GCF_000695815.1 Acanthisitta chloris | reverse complement strand
ATTACTAAACCACCTCTTTTTTTTTTTTTCCTTTTTTGTCTGGCTCGGGGGAATGGGGGGTGCATCCCACGGCGCAGACCCATAAAAGGCTTAGGTGTTTCTTGCTCCTCTGTTAGCGGCAGAGGAGCTGCAGCAGAGTCCTCCTCCTCCTCGTCTATGTTTTTAGGAGTGTTTTCTTGCGCTTTCAAAGTCTCAAAAATGCTTCTCCACCCGGGAGCAAGCGCTGCGCTTCAACATTCCCTGCCATGGCTTCATTGCACAATTCCATCCTCGCATCGTCCCAAAGTTCTGGTGTGAAAATACAGCTGCAGTTTCGGGGGGATCCTGTTCCCATCCCGGTTAAGCACAACTTCAAGTTGCAGCAGAGCTGTTATAAGCTCATCTATGTCTCTCTTGGGGGAAGACTCTCTGTTCCCCATGTTTCCCACAGCTCACCTCTCTGCTCCAGAGGGAGAGACAGTAAAGAGAAAACAGAAGCCATAAAATACACTTGCATGCCTGAGTTAGTTTTGTTGTTCTGTACACCTTGCTGCATGTTCCTGCAGGAGCAAGGTTAGAAGCAGTCAGACACCTGGAAATAGCTTCTGCAAAATAACAGTGGTTATTCAGCGCTATATATTGTTCTTTCTGCCTCAGTCTTTGATCCATTTTTCTTCCAGCTGCATGTGTTAGGCTGCTGAATTACCTCCCGTAGCTGCCTGTGATCTCTCATAAGAACTTGTGTTTTGGATCAGATTGTAGGTTTCAGTCTCTGTTCCACAAGCTAATTTCCCAAGCTACAAGAAAAACATGGGCAATATTTTCTACAATATTTAATTCAGAACAAAACCAAAAGGCAGGATAAACTTAAAATGCTGATTATATGAAAGATTATAATAATATGTAATGTGAAGGTAAATCTACAAACCTCTGCAAAAATCTTTGCTTCTAAATATGAGGTAAGAGGAATAATGGAACATGTAATATTTGTACATCTGTGTGTCTCATTAGTAGACTATAAGACCATGACATTTATTCTTGGTTTTACTGGAGTCTTGCTGCATGACCTTGTGGAGGCTGCTTCATGATTCTGTGTCTCAGCTTCCCCATCTGTCCAATGATGTTTATAAAACACTGTGAGATGCTGTGGTGAATAATGTCATAGGAATTAATATACTCAATCCAGAGAAAGTAAGAGGCATATAAACTTGGAAAGCAAATGCCATGCTGAAATAGTTTATGTGTGTGTGACAATAGTCCTGCACACGAAGATAAAGTGTAGATTGTATACATATATGTATACATATATATCTATAAGAGAACACAAGTCTATTATATAACTTAAACTACACATTTTCAGATAACTATGTCTTTAAGGTTGTGCTCACAGAAAGATTTGTTTGTTAAAATATTTAAATTTCTGTTCACATTTTCTTCACATTTTTGCTTCTAAATTTCTCCTTTTACTTTTAAAAATAAATTTAAATTCCTTCCGATATGGTTTGAAATGTAAGGAACTCTTTTTTGTCTCTTTAAAGATGGCTGTTTTACTACAGAAGAGATGTGAAAAGATTAAACCAATGTATCTTTACTTCATTATAATTTTTTATATATTTTTAGGGAGGAAATAGTTAAGCAAGAAGCAGAATCTGCTTTATATCATAATGTTCTTCAAGTGCTTGATCATTCCTCTTTTCTTAGCTCAGGCTGAGTTGGAAACATTAAATACTTGATTTCTATAGCTGATTATAGGCCAGATTTTTGTCACCATTGTACAACATCTTTGTAGTAAATATGTATTGAATTCAATCAAGTTGCATAAAGACTATAGAACTGCTACAATTTTCTCTTTTACTTCAAGTACATGCTGGAGCAGAAATTTCCCAAGCCTTCTGTTTAGCTGCTAAGAATATACTTCCTGATGCCAGTATATCTCGATATCAATATTTTTATAATATCGTTATTATTATACTTTCTCCAATATTTCCATAATTTAATAGTCAGCTTCTTTGACTTGTAATTGGTAGTGAAACTCTGGGTATGTGGATTTCAATGAACACAGAATCACAGAAACATAGAATGGTTTGAGTTGGAAAAACCTTAAATGCAGCCCAGGATGCAGTTGGCTTTCTGGGCTGCAAGCATGTACTACCAGGTCATGTTGAACTTCTCATCAATCAGCACCCCCAATATCTTCTCCCCATGGCTGCTTTTAATCCATTCTCTGCCCAGCCTGTATTTGTGCTTGGGATTGTCCTGCCCCAGGTGCAGGACCTTGCACTTGGCCTTGTTGAACTTCATGAGGTTCACATGAGCCCACCCCTCAAGCCTGTCAAGATGCCTCTGGTTGGAATCTATTTTCTCCTGTGTGTTGATAACACTGCACTACACAGCTTGATGTCAATGACAAACTTACTAAAACATGTTAAATCTATTTCCATATCCTGTAGCTTTTGTTCTTTTTATGTAGTTATAATAACAACTGCATAGGTTGGTAATGATGTGAATGTTCCATACTTAAACTTCTAAATTTTAGTTCTAATAAAGAAATTAAAACTTACTTTAAAATAATGTAGCATGAGTTTGCCTTTCCCTTGAGAATATTTTATGTAACACTGTCAGTAATTCCCTGTTGAAATAATTGCTGCCAACACTTTGCTTCTGGACTTGTGGATTCTGTTAGCTTTTGACAAAAGAAAAATTCTTTTACTTACTGAAAGTTACTGATATGAAAATTGTCATTAAAAACTTTGTGAATTGCCTTCTTTTTCTTAATTAAAGGTTTTGTAAGTAACCTATTTGTGGATCTGGAATATAAGATGATAACTGGCTATACTTTGCTGAGATAATTCCATTCATTACCAAAATAGTAATAAGAAGAATCTTTTTCTAACAACATTAATAGATTAGAGTCATGCACACTGTCAGATAAAAGGTAGTCTTCCTAAATTCTATCTGGTTCAAATAAATACTCTTTACTTCTTTAAAAACTAGTTAAATTCGCATTTTATGGTGTTTCGTTTCTGCTAATTTGCTGCAGTCATAGTAGCTCAAACAGCTCGATGGTTATTAGCTTTCTGAAGTAATTCAGAAGTCAATTTTTCTTCCTTGTGAGAGAAAAATAATTATTGTCTACATGAGCATAAAATTATTTAGAGCCGGTAGAATAACATGAACAGAAAATTAATTAATTAATTGTGAAACTGTAGTGTTTCTCAGTGCTCAGAGGGTGAGGTCGTGAGCAAAATACGCTAGTGGGATTTTTGAATCAGTTGCACATAATATCCTTCTATCCTAGTTGGCATCTTGCAGTTTGGGTAGGTGGGACAAGGAGATGAATAAAACAAATGTGTTTATGATCAAACTCAGGTTGTACTCTACTTGGGTGCCAGACATACAATAGCACAGAGGTCTATCCTGGGCTCCATCCTGTATAACTTTTTAACCAGTGGTGTGGATGAGGTGATGGAGAACTTGCTCATCAGGTTTGCAGGGGACACAAAACTAGGAGGAACAGTTCATCTGTTCAAGAGCAGGGCTGCTATTCAGACACAGACAGGTTGAAGGAATGGGGTGATGGGAACCATGTGAAATTCAGCAGAGACACGTGCAGTCCTCCCCCAGGAAGGAAGAGCTCCTGCTAACAGGGCAGGCTGGGCACTGCCTGCCTAGGGAGCAGCTCTCCAGCCCTGGTGGTCCTGGTGGGCAGCAAGAGGAACATGGGCAAGCCCTGGCAGCAAAGTTGTCCAGGAAGAACTTCACCTATGTGAACAGGAGCAGAACCAGTAGAGCAAAGAAAGGGATTATTAACCTCCACTTAACATTCTTTAGATGATATCTGTGTCCACAAAAGTCTGGAAA
Source organism: Acanthisitta chloris (assembly GCF_000695815.1). Classification (NCBI taxonomy): domain Eukaryota; kingdom Metazoa; phylum Chordata; class Aves; order Passeriformes; family Acanthisittidae; genus Acanthisitta; species Acanthisitta chloris. The sequence goes on along the minus strand of NW_008656729.1, from coordinate 18,095 downwards.
GCAACTCTTTTTATTGTCAAAAGGAGTAGGGCACATCTGATGATATGAAGGAATAAGCAATAGATTTTAAAAAATTGAAATGTTTGGCTTTGTACTTTAATGGATATAAAATGGTTAAAGTATACACTAATGCATTTCTATTTCTCTATAAAATCATACTACTAAGTATGTTATTTCTCCACCACAACCAAAATGTGAAAGAAAACTTCTTTTGCATCCTCAAATCATCTCCTCAGATGCTTTCACATACTTGTGTAGCCTTTTCTACATCTTAATTGGATACATCAACACCCTATAAAATGCAAATAGAATCTCTTTTGCTCAGTCTGTCTGTCTGAAAATTCGAAAGTTCAAGAAGAAGTGTAAGTACCCTGTGAAATATCCTATAATTTAAGAAAACCCTTATGTTTCCTAAATTAATTTCCACCTTAATTTCTCGATTTTTTAGTGGGAAATTATGAACTTGTGGACTTTCTAATTGCTGTACTGATCAAAAAGGGAGGAGTATTTTTTAAGTCTCTTTGAAGAATAATGAAAGCAAATGAAAGATGAAGGCATTTAATAACATCAAAAATAATTATAATTTGATCCTGACCTTTCTATTTGCTACTGGTCCTTTTCCTGTTCAGGACTGTATGTTCTCTAACATACTTTGGATGGATGGATCCAAATTATAGCCATGGATCTAGATACACAATGGCAAATTTTAAATTTAGTATTTTCCTGATAAGCAAAACATAAGTTCAGAAGTAAAGTCATGATGATGCTTCTAATTGTTAGCCTTAAGTTGAATTTCTGGAATTTACTGCATAGCTGTAATTAAAATACCATCATGAGTTTCTGTTTTAGATTACAATATGATTATATGCAAGGTATAGTTTTGCAAATTTCAGATGTGCATATTTACTACAGAAAAATATTTAATTGCATGTTTTAATGAAAACGTCTTTGTTGGAGAGCTCATTTATGGTAGACTGTCTATGAATTTACAAGGACAGAAGACCATAATTATCTCTGTCATGGTACTGTTGTTGGTTAAAAGATTTTTCTGAGTATAATAATTTGTCAGAGCAAGCCCAAACAGTGCAGTATCCGTGGTGCACTCACAGGGAAGCAGGACTATTGACCAGGCTACTCCTTTAGGCTTGGGCTTTTTGAATTGCTCCGCTACTAATGCTGATCAGAAATTTAATGGGCTACAAATGCAGAGTTGCTTAGCAACAATGAGCAAAATACTGTGAATCTTCAATTTTGTTATTTTTGTCATTTTAGATCTCCTGTGATGTTTATGTATGGAAAATAATATTGGATATTTTTTAAAGCTATAAGGGCAAAAGGATCCAGAACAGTTTAGACCAGAATTATCCATGACATGACATATCTAAGGACTATCAAATGAATAACTCCTGCTTTCTTTTTTTTTTGCTTTCTTTCTTTTTATGCTTTTATTTTTTCTTAACTAAATAGTAGGCAATTTAGTCTCCTGCTTCTCCTAGTTTTCTTGGGAAATAATGGCACATAAAAATGCTTTGCTCTCCTGCATTCTGAAATGACCTTGTGGTACTGATATGCTAATGTATTCAAATGAGACATTATGTTTCAAAACCCACTAGCAGAGATTAAAAAATGCCAATGTACTAAAAATAGAAATACTTTTGGAATGGGGGGATATAAATTTAACTATGTTCACTAACCTAGCAGTCAGGTTCTGAAAATAAATGCTTTGTCAAAAACTAGCAACAATATGGGAAGGTCAGAGCCACAAATGTTTCAGCAGTAGCTGCACTGGTTTCTTAAGCAGAGATGTGTTGGATAAGTTAGTAAAGCATGAGAAGCCTGAGTCACATTAAACGAGCCCCACACAGCCTGAACTGGTAAATCAGGAAAGAAGACAGAAGTAGTTACTCTTTCATCGTTTTTTTCCTTCCTACCCCTAAGCAGAACTCCTGTGTCTTCCATCATTGATCTTGGACACAATTTCAGATTTTTTCAGGTCACTTAGTCTTTGCGTTGTGTTATAGGTTAACAAAAATCTTGCAATTTGCTAATATATTGCCCTGCAAGAAAATGCCACCAATGGCTAAATGTACATAGTAGTAGGTCAACACCAGAGCTTGAAAGCAAAACATGCTAGCATTTAAATAGGATTTGCCTTCTCAAATTATGTCACTCTCTCTAAATCAGCAAATTCATGAGATAGAGGTTCAAGATTTTTGTTGAAAGGATCTGAATTTTTCTCTAATTTACCTTTAGACTACTACAGATGTTGAGGTTTTTGACTGTTCTTCATACAAGGCCTTCATGACTTAAATTCTATACATAGGAGGAAATCAAACTGTACTTCCAGGTAGCTGCAGGGTAGATAAACATAGATGGATATTTGAAAAAGAATAATTTGAAGGAGCTTGTTTGCATCTTCCTTTCAGACTTTGAATTTAATACAGCTTAACAGACTTAATTATCTTTGTTCCTTAGCTATTTTGATTTATTGTAGATAAACCATATACAACTACTTTTCACCATCACTGAATTTTTCGGATTAGCTGCATGACATACATAAAAACATTCATTGGTTTCTTAATAAACAGTAATTAACTAGTGCTCCAGCTTCCATCAAAATAGTATTATATGGCAGAAATGGTTTTCATTCTTGTACAAAATTTCTTAATCTTTAACCTCTTGAGGAAAATTTTACTTTATAGGATATAAGGGCCTATTCCTTTAAAAAAGTTGCACCTTCCCCCTGGTGCCAACATGTTTTTGGCATTTTATCATCTGCCAGAAAGTGATTGGATCAGTCTTATTGATATGACTAGAACTAAAACATTTGGGTATAGTTGAAAACATGATTATTTGGATTTGGGTTTTATTAGATCTTTTTTCTAGTTCCTGTTGCATAAACACCAGATGAATCCATACAGAGGCAACAAGAGTATATGAGACATTATGAATATGCCTTTTAATTGCCTCTTTGTTTTGACAAGAAAATAAGAAAAGAAAATGTTATATTAAGTTTTCTTGTCTGTTGAAATCTGTGTTGCCTGAGTGTTTTCTATGTGAAAAACAGCAGTCAAATTTCCTTGTATGTGTAATAAAGAACTGTGATTAATACTTAGGTGGCATTTTTGTGGCTTTTCTGGGCTCTACTTCCAGTAATCTAAAAAGAAATTTACTTAGTGCTCACAACATTATTGTGTATAAACCCTCTACTCATACCCCCTTGAAGTTAGAAATGTTCCCTATAGTTTTTTCTGTAGGAGAGGTTCAGACCAGGCAATTTTATGTAAGGATTAATATTACAGAATCATAGCATGATTTGGGTTAGAAGGGACCTTTAAAGACCATCTAGTATTTGAACAGTGATAGTTAAGCTGCCCATGCAGGATTCGCTAATTAATAATACTTAATTCAATTTTATCTTTGTCCTTGGTTTGCTACATCTGAAGACACTGAGGAGTCTTTTGTGGCTGTTTAATGTTATCCTTTTCTTTAACATCAAGCTGAACATTATGATGTTTCTACAACATCATTTGTGTCTCTAGTAGTTTGGCAATGAACAAAATATAGTGCTCTCCCCAGTCCTGCCTCCCCCAGAGTTTACCCATCTGATTTATGTTAGAGACAAAAATTCCATCTCCTCTTGCAGTTTATGTTTACTATACAAAGTAGGTTAAACTCTTCTGTTTTCTGATATGATAGCTCCTGCAATTCTTTATTGGGAAGAGTATGGACCACTGGAGGAGTATGTGGATCTTGAACACTTTTTTCTTCTACCTCTCTGAATTCATGTCTCTTAAACACGTATTTTATGCAATATTTCAGATACAATTTGACTGATGCTGTAGATTTTCTCAGCCTCTTAATGTCTTACTTTTTCAAACCAAGCAACACATGTGAGCTTTTCCTCCCCCATCATTCTCAAATGATGAGCTTCTCACTTAGTAACAGAAATTAGTCCTTGCCCTTTATATTAATCCCATTTCTGTTTTTGCACTTCCAAAGGCCAATCTGACTTTCGTTGTAAAATCCTAATCCACATTTGTTCTTAAAATGCCACATAATTTCATGTCAGCAATGACTGTCATTAATGCATTCCTACTTCATGTTAAATACTCAATTACAACAATCTTCATTTCAGCCCTTTAAGAGCTGGTAACCTCCTTGCAGAATGATAGTTTTTTAGCACTACCCATTATCATATTTTCATGAAATAACACTTTATCTGTAGTACTTTAAAGCTACTCCTGCTCCAGCATAACTAATAATTGTGGTCAATCATATAAAAATCATTACTAAAATGCAGATTCATGATGTCTGACTCATAGTCATTACCTTTTCAAAGAGACAGAGAGTGTGAATTTAATATCATGTCTATTTTTTTATAACTTGCACAGCATTTGTTGCATTTTTCATTTGCCTTCTCATCATTCATGGGAATAATAATTTTCATTTGTAATGCTTGCATCTGTTTGTTACTGTTCTCAAATCCAACTTTTTCAACGGATTTTTTTTAACATATGTGCCTAAATTTTATTCATGAGCATACCCTGGTGGGTAAGAAGTCACAGTGGATTTACATACATACATACCTCCCTCCTTTGGTTTTGGGGTGGGGATGATGGTGGTTGTTGAAATCTGTGTCTGGAAGAAGCTAAACTCAACCCTACTGAAGTAGAATTAAACAAGCTTTGAAATAAACTGTGAACAGGTAATTGTTACTGTGGCATTAGAAAGGAGCTTCCTAATTTTTTTTAACCTTCAGGCTGTAAAGAGTTTCGAAGCTTTGGTTTTAAACACCTGCTTTTTGTTCAGCCATGTTTACATCATACTGAGTCATTTCTCTGATTTGCAGTGTACCTTAAAAAAGACTTATTAGCAGGATGAGAAACTCTAAAATAATGTTGGAATTACAATCATATGTGTGTATATAGGTATTGGTATATGCTACTTTTAAAAAAACCTTAAATTCTTGTGCTTTAGCAGAGGTAGCACAAAAATGATAGTATCTAAGTCTATCCTCTCTCCCCTGGGCTCTGCAATGCATTGGCAGAAATGTTTGCCTGTCACCCAGAACCACACTGGAGTAGAAACTGCTCTGGTTTTTGAGCATATGCACTGGTAACAGTTGTCTTCTGTACACTTTAAACTCAAATCCCTGTGTTCCATTCAATATAAAGTCTGGTGGGTTTTTCTAGTGTCAGATGTGAGTAGCAAAGGAGGAACTTTTTTAGATCTCATGACTAGATCTTGTACAGAGGGTGTTAAAGCTTCATATGGCACAAATACTAGAATTACCATGTGTGTGGGTATGTAACAGGCGATGGAGCACAAGGAAGTCACTTCTGCAGAGAAAAAATAAAAAAAAAAAGGAGACAGACAAAGCTGGAAGGAAATGGGACCTAACAATATTAATTCAGTTGTTCTCATATGAACAGATCACTAATTAAATTGATTCTGACCATAGATGAAATGAAGTACATTTCTTCACCTAAGGAATCTGGGGAAGCAGATGTAAACCACCTTCATTTCAAGATTTGACCTTAAATCAGCTATTGGCTGTGGAACAGCTAGATAAAGTTTATAAGCAAATTACTTAGCTGAAATTATGACTATGTCAGATGGCTATGGTAGGATGACTAATAAACACAGGATTCCTGAGAAAGAGGAATCCCTTTACTATGGGAAAGGGAGCAGTTAGCCTTGTTGAGATTGCAATTTAAAAGTTGATTTTTTTTAAAATCTTATTTTAAGAGGAATTTTGCAGCCTTAAATTCCTTTGACATGCATTGAAAAGCTGTTTTATAAATTAGACTAGAGAGCAGAGAATCTGCTGATCAAGGAACAATAATTTCTCTACAATCCACTTGTTACTACAGGGTGACACACCTTTTAGTGCATTATGCACTTGTGATCTATTAATAAAAAAGATATAAAACTTTTACCAGAGAAACTGTAATACTTTTGACTTCTTTCATCTATTTTCTCCCATATTGACATGAGGAATCAGGCACAGTAGTCTGTTAGCTTTTCCAGGAGCATATGTACCAAGTGGGTGACTATGGCATTAGGCATTTTAGTGTATTGTACAACAATATAATGAACAGCTACTTTAACTCAGAAATCAAGAACATGTTGCAACTTTTTAATTTTTTACTTGCTTGAAAATGAGTGAATAAGCCCAAACTTTTAGAAATGTTCTTAAATATTTTCCGCATTTAGACGGAGTAGTTTTCCACATTGGTTCCGAATAATTCTCACAGTATTTTAGTGCAGAGAATTTGTGTAGATGGGATTACAGAAGCTACTTTTGGGATGCAGATAGAATTGCACTCTGTACAAGTAAGTCTTTTCATGGAGTTTGTATGACCAGCCCTGTTAATTCAAGCAGTTTGACTACCTGACAGGAATTTTGGAGTAAAATCCTGTCTTTGTGAAAATCCAGTGGGAATCTTGCTATTAACTTCAATAGCCACAGGATCAGGCACTATATTCCTATGTGACTTCAGAGCTATATTTTGCTCCTATAGGCAGTATTATTGTGAAACTAAGGATATTTTTATCATTCATTTATTAAAAATATACCAGAATTAGGGTTAAATACAGACTATAAGTAAGCATGAAAGTTGATTAATCAAGAATAATGTTAAAAATCACAATTATAATTGAATCTGGCCTAGTTTTGAGAGTACATGACCAAAGAAATAATTTTTAATTCTGTCTGCTGTATTCTAATTTTTATAGATATACTATTAAAACATTCTGTATTACCATCTGTATTGCAAAGGTCTTGGTAGTGTTTAGTTTTTTACTTTTTGTAACAAGTAAAAAATAATACATTATATCTGTTACAGTTCCTCTGTAAAGTGCAGAGAGACTAAGAAGATCCATATTTTCATATGCTTGCTCTGCAAAGATTTATTTGAATGCAACTAATTAAATAATGTCTACTACATTTTCTCTGCGGTGTCTCTGACATATTGAAAGTTGCATAGTGTGCCAAAGAAATGCTTTTTTATAAAGTATAATTATATACAAGTGTCATTGACACTGTCAAGCCTGGAAAATATTTATTCAACATGTAAAACATTGAGTGTTAAAAATCCATAAAAAAAAGAGAAAAATCTTTAATCTGACAAAAACATTTTTGAAAATAATTTAAAATGCACTTGGGAAGAGTGTAGTGGGAATGAATTTCTTTCAAATATTGCATACTATATAACAGTTTGGCTTATTTTTTAAATTTAGATTATGCTGACTTAAGCATTTTTTGAGTGGCATGAATAGAATTTGCATTTTAGAGATTTTGCAGGTAAATTCC
>NW_008656729.1:0-10753 GCF_000695815.1 Acanthisitta chloris | reverse complement strand
TCCAGGCTTGTTCAGTATTTTCTTATGTGTACCTTGAGAAAGAACTAAAAGAGAACTCTGGGCCAGATGCACAAAATTGTGCAACTTTCAATTTTGTTTTAAATTCTATTTTACTGGTCAATGTAAATTCTAAAGACAGCTGAAATCTATTGCTAGTTCTGTCCTTCTACAGGGAGTAGGAATCAACACTAAATTTGTGTTGATGAACCAAGTGCAAAGTGAGGAATGAAAAGTACCATTCTGCAAAGCAAGGCAAGCTATGGACAGGTATAACCCTGGAAACAGATTACAGCAGTTTAGGAGTTTCTCTGTGATTCTCTAATGATAGACCTTTGCATCAACTCAGAATTTGATGAAGAGGCACATGAATTTTAAGTCTGATAGCATTTTTACATGCAAGATGAAGAAAGGCAGCTATGCAATTACTGTTGAGATTTCAGGTTTCTTCTGAGGGAGTCTGCCCAACTAATCCTGAGACAATTGGCTGTAGCTATTAAAATTGAGCATTTATAGTGTGAACCTAGTTGAAGTAACATAATTAGTGCCTATTCATTGGGGAAAAAAGGATCTCTTCTAGATCACAGTATTAGTTGATATTGGATGCATGGTGGCTATTGACATCAAGTTGGGCTTTATTTGATTTCAATCAAATGACCTTATAATATTTTCATGAGAACTTTGTGTGGTTGAGTCAAATTCATCCATAAATATTAAATAAAAATAAAACTAATAATAAAAAAAAAGTTTTACAATTTTGATAGAACTTTTAAATTTATTTAGTAGACTCCATTGCTCCCTGGATACCAGAGTCATTCTTATTAACTCAATTCCAAATATACTTTCTTATTGTTCAATCTTTGGCAGACACTTATTTAGAAAGCACTGTACCCATTTCTCTTCTACATATTATGGCCCAATGCAGGGATTGCCTATATAGGGCTTATATAGAATGCAAAAAGCATTCCAAGTAAAACATTCTCTGTTATGCTTGTTTGATGCCATCACCCATGTCACCTGTGCTACAGCATGGTAAACTGGTGTGTCTCTCTGGGGAGCTAAAATGGAATCCCATGATAAGCCCCAGTGAGAACAGAGCTACATGGCTGAAAAGCTGATACTTCTTAGACAAAGAAAGAAATTTTAAGCCATTCTTCACAATGAAACTTTGATTCAGTTGTACCTCAGATGTCAGCTTTGTGCTCAAGCAGTTATAGAGCAGAAGTATTTTACATACTCACTGTGTTTCTGCTCAGGTTTCTGAAATAGTCTCCATTGTCTTCCCAAGATGGAGTTTTCCTCCTGCATTTAGCAAAAAGCATGAATATTTTTTATGAAGAAGATGATTAGCAGTCAGAGGTCTTATAGAATGGTTGTGTGTGTGTGTCCACCTACCTACAGTATCATTTGTATGCCTCTGACTTTAACTGTATCCTCATTACACTGTCAGTATTCAATTAATTGGCTCTTTGCTTCTTCCTAAAAGTTCCTTGTCCCTAACCGTTCCCACACTGAAATACCAGTTGTTGCAGTGTTGTAACCATCCACATCTGCTGCAGCTTTCCACAAGTGAAGCCAAAAGTCATCACTACAAAGTGAGCTCTGGGTTCTCACACTACATGTCTGTGCAAAAAAAAATTAATAGTTGTATGTTTCAGAATAGCAAGAATGACACAATTCTCCTTTCCTTTGTTACTCAATCATTTGCCTTAATTTATGTAAACAGAACAAAGACTAGGCAGTTATTTACAGCTTGCAATCATCCAGTGTAGGAATTTTGTGATGAAAAGGCAGGGAAAAAATTCATCTGGACTGTGATCCCTAGATTTCCAAAGTAGGCTGTGTTTTGGTTCTGCAGTATTTCTGAATGTGTGTGTAAGGCATGTATTAAAAGCAAATTCTGCTCTGCTGTTTTATTAAAATTCAAGAAATCACCTTTTTAGTGAAATCTTAAATTCAAATGACTCCATGTGTGGAAATAATTTTTCAATGTAGCTGTTGAATGAAGGCTCACAGTACTGTGCTGTTGTTATTCTTTCCTCGAGTGTTCCATTTTAGATTCAAATCAGAGGCTGACTTGCAGAAGAGAATTTAAGTCAGAAAAGACAGGTAGATCCAGTATAAGGAGGAGCTAAGAGGGATATGGAACAGTAGACTTCACATTTCATTTTAATTTGCAACATAATATTTGGTCCTATGGAATGCCAGAATAGTCTTTCACCCCACTGACACAAGCTGGTATCTGCTGTAGTCTTTGACTACATTTTAGCTGATATTTTTTTCTGGATTCTTGGGTCTTTAAATGCCCTAATACTTAGTTCCATAAAATAGTTCTCCTAGGAGAAAAGAAAATTCTGAAAAAAATATCTCTCTTGTAGATTATTTCTTAACTGGATTTTTAAAACTATCTTTTGAGTTTTCCTTCAGTTTTTACTTTCAATGTTAAAAAAGCAAAGACCTCTTGTTATTTCCATGTCTGTCTAAATATTCTCTCAAAATATATTTGCATTTAAATTCTAACACAGTAATTCATAATTGCGTTGAAAAAAGGATTATTAATTGTACCAAAAAATATTTATGCTTCAGGGAATAAATAATTTCTCTGATAGTACAGAGTGTAGAGGCCCAGAGAGCAAACACAAAGTAAATAATTCCTGTAGCGGTCACTCCTGTGGTTTGGATATCAGACTTAATAACTCAGTTCTTTTATTCATTATAATAAATCCTATAAATCCACAGAGTGATGAAGTCTATCAAATAAAAAGGCTGACATGAATTAATGCAAAAATATCCTTTGTTCTCACAACACTGGACACAATTCCTCATTAAATATATTGATGGAGAAAGAGCAACAGAACTCATCTGCATACCCCGAATAGTTTAATTTTATTCAGTGGATTTAATTGTTGTACCTGCAGACAGAAGATAATCTGTAGCATGGCATATTAACTTTGCAGAGTAGGAAATTCACTTTAAATTGCTTTGCTATTGAATCCAATTTTCATCCTCACTGAGGGAGAAAATATTTTTTGTTATGAATGGATGGTTATATATTTTAACTACTTCACCTTTACCTCTAAGAATAGGCCTAACAAGGAGCTCCTTATTTTCCACATAGTGCTCATAGCTATTTCTAAGATACCTCTGTCTACTGGGAATTGTTCTAAGTGAGGATTCCTGTCAGCTTGGGGAATAGTGCTTAAGTACAGTAGATCATTTCATCTTCAGACATGATCTGCAGTTGGCCACATCTCATCCTAGAACTCAGTGGAGTTCCACAAGGAATGGATTAAGTGCACCAGCTCTATTTCTTGGAATACCTGTGTACAACTAGTAGGGTTTTTTTTCTGTTTCACCAATAGGTTGGTGCTCAGGGAGTGATTGGCAATGCTGGGGAAATTGTATTTGATCAGAATTGGAGCTGAGGAATACCTGGCTTCTTTGACTCTTCTGAAAACAAAATTCTTTCATTGTGTAGCAAATTGGCATTTAGCCCTCTCATGTCTATGATACTGATACAGCAGCCCTGAAGAAAGACTATATTCTTTCACAGAAATTTCAAGAGCCTGTTAGAACCTCACATGTTTTAAAGGGTTGGATGTACTGGTGGACTGGATGATAAGCACTGACAGATTCACTCCTTTGCTCAGTCAGTGGAGTTAATGTGGATGTTGTTTCAATTGTGAACAGAATGAAACTCAAGTACAGGAAAATCATCTCCAAGCATACTGTTAACCCATCATGGGATGAATAATTATTAAAAAAAATTTGTACTGTTAACCCATCATGGGATGAATAATTATAAAAAAAATATTTGTACAGAGGGTGGGCAGGGTAACATTTGTCACCTTTTCAGTTGTGTTTGATTTGGTCAAGGGGTTGGACCTACTCTGAATGAAATCCCTGGAGACTTTATTATTTTTTTTTTAATTGAAGGAGGAAAAGAATATATGAGTTCTTTTTCTTGCTTGATTTTTAAAGTAGTCAAATAGGATTGTACATATGGTACTTACATGGGGAGATCACTAGGAAGAGATTCATGGGGATATTTTTTTGAGTTTTAGGGAAAATAGAGCTGGAACATATTTTACTATGTTACAAATCACTTTCGGAGATGTACAGAGCTGCCTCAGCCATACCCTATTATGCTCAACCCATGATATTCCTGTGTCTACAATGTTTTTAGAGGTTGTGTTCTTTCTGTGGCTGTAGCTAGTTACATTTTGTTGCAGTATAATTTCAAGATACTCTTTTAAATTTCTATTTCATCTCTAAAAGAAATGCTGGCAAACAAAGTGGCTGTGCATCACCATTTCTTGGACACTTTTATGGTTTCTTAGAATGCAAAGTGGAAAAGGAAGGGCTAAAGGAAGAAAGTTTCACTAGACAAAAGCAGTAAGCCAAGAAGTTTTGGAAACAGCAGGTTTGATTAAGCATGATATTCCACCATTTGTACCTTCATATAAGTAATGCTTATTATATAAGGAATCAAAGAAAATAAAGGATTGTCTGTCTAAAACTTGTAGAGAAAATGAATATACAGGTTTTAAAACCATTCAGTATTTTAACTTACATGCAGGTAATCTAGAAGATTTGTCGAGCTTCATAAAAGAAATGTACATCATAGCTAGAACCTCATAACTTAATAGTAATAGACTCAAAAGACCATTTCCACCACAAGAACTATCAGTTAGATTTGGTTTTTTAAGAATTTTTTGGACCCAACGTGTAGTTAGAGCTTCCATGTTTAGACTTTCTTCCCATTGTTTTGATAAGACCTGGATACATACAATTAAACCTCGTTTTTCTGCGTTACAGTTTCAGGCTTTTTCCAGCCTGAAACATAATTTAGTGCATTTTGATTTGATAGTTGTGGAAACAATTGTTCTACTCCCACACGGTCGTTAGCAGTACTTTCCCCCCTCCTTTCCCTTATGATACCCAGAGAATTGAAATTATGTTGTTCTTTTTAGGTCTCCCGAGCTGAATCCATTTCATGCTGAAATCAGTGGAATTTGGAACAGCTCATTGTGCTCCTATTATATTCAGGGGGGAATTTTTTTCACATGAGAATTTTTCCTCTGCTAGAGAGGAGCCACTGCTGCATATCTGGGGCTGTAACTATCCCCTTGATATGACTTCAGCCATCTGGGAAAAAATTATTTAATTAAAGAATTAGCTATACCTTCATACAGGGAAATGTAAGTGCATACATCTAAGAGAGAAATGTAGGCCACACTTTTATGGTGAAGATCTTTGGGGAAAAAGCAGCTGAATAAAAAAATTCCTTTGAGCAAACAGAGGCCTAATATTTTAGGGCTGAGAAAAAAAGGTAAATAGGAGACTTAAGTGTGGAAAGAATGAACTATAGGACACAAACAATACTCTGTAGAGAGAAAAAAATGAGTTTGATACTGGAATAATGTTTATAGTCCTGTTTGCTGTTTGATAATGTGACAAATTTCACAAAAAAGTTTCTTAATGAAGAAATATAAATGCATTTTAAGATGAGACTCAAAGAATTAGTAGGTATTTTGCTCATGGTCTAGAAATGCACATATATGGGACAAAACCAATTTAATTTTAAATCACTTGTTAAGCTGGAAGGCAGAAGTACAGCAAGATCCCATCGTATCAGATTTAAAGTAGAGATGAGGAAATACAATGCAACATTTTAAAAGTGACTGTGAGTTACCACTCAAGCAAATTTTCAAGAGAAGAATGAAATTTCTCTTTGCTCATGGTCTAGAAATGCACATATATGGGACAAAACCAATTTAATTTTAAATCACTTGTTAAGCTGGAAGGCAGAAGTACAGCAAGATCCCATCGTATCAGATTTAAAGTAGAGATGAGGAAATACAATGCAACATTTTAAAAGTGACTGTGAGTTACCACTCAAGCAAATTTTCAAGAGAAGAATGAAATTTCTCATGAAATCTAAAGTGACTGTGAGTTACCACTCAAGCAGATTTTCAAGACAAGAATGAAATTTCTTATAATCTGAAATCTTTAAATGAGTTTCTGTAAGTATATATGTTCTAGACAAAGTTCTAGTTTCTAGCTCTGGAAATGCTTGCATGTCTACTTCAGAACTGTTTGCCTATAGGGAGACTCAGGCAGATGGAGCTTCTTTAGAACTAATATTGCAATATTTGTTGTTTCAATATGCATTTACCAGTCCTGAAATCTTTAATAATACTGTGTAGTGTAGTATTCTGGCACTTAACAGCTCTGTGTGGAGAACAAGAAGAACACATAGGGTACTGAAGACAGATTATAGGGAATTTTGTCACTTAAAATATAAGTTTCTTGACCATCCATCTTAGTTTACAAGAGAGGAAGGATTTCCAAGATTGAACATATTCCAAACTCATATGGAATTTATATGCCTAACTTCCTTTTTCATTTAATTAAGTAAAATTGGAGTTAACCATTTTGTTTAAAGTTTTCATGTTAAAATATGTAAATCACCTGTTTCTGTATCATGAAGAATCTCTATCCACTAGAATGTTTTTCTCAAAGTTGTGGGGGTTTTTTTATTGATACATCTATACATAAGAGTAAAAGGATATACAGAGGAGCATAACAATTTCTTGGAAAGTATGAGGAAAAATGGAAAGGATATGGTATTATATTAAATTTGCATTTCAAGGTGAAGTGATGTTGGCAAACTGCAGAAATGTACTGTGCCTTTCTTTAGTGTCTTTCTGGTATAAAAATATGCACTACTACACTTCAACATCACCTTTTGACTTATACAAGCCTAATTATGTCATTTGTTTCATCTGAATATTATGATGTTTCTCATAGCTGAATATTATCTTGTTTTTGTCTTCATACTGTTGCATTCTCTCCAAAATTATGGTTTTGAAACCAGTTTTAGCTTTTGAATTTCAGAGGACTTTTAATTGTTATGTAGGGGTTGAGTTAAGCTTTATTTTTCTTGTTATCCATGAGACTTCATGTTTATTGAAAGGTTTTGGAGTGATCTGCTGGGGTTCATTTCCCTTCCTTCTCCTTACCCCCCATTCATTCAAGTGTTTCTTTTTTCTCTGTCTGTGATGAGGACCTGTTTCACAATTTCTCTTCTGCTGTTTTTAGTACAGCATTAAGAAAGAACATTCTTAAACCAAAAATCTCAACTTTGTTACGTTTGAAGGTTTGTTTTTATATTTTTAGCAGGGTAAACTATTGTTCTGTTTATGGCTTTTAAAATTTCATCTCTCAGTGCATAATGAAGCAGTGTCATGTAGAAAGCTAATTTATACTGTTGGATTTTGTTCATGTTTTACTGTGATGTGAGCATGCATTATGAATTTGGATTTTATTCTGCCTATGGTTATTGTTGTGTACATGTGATAATATGAAAGGATTAGCACATTTTCTTCCTTGAGTCTTTATTCCCTGTGTTGTAGACATGAAAAGGATGGTCATGTAAGTGCATTTGTTATAAGTTTATTTAATGCAATGCCAGCAACACAGATAACATGAAATAAACATTGATTTAGCTTATAACTTCTGGCAGATTTGCAATTAGTTGGTACAGTATTTACAGGCATTTCTCAGACTCTTTATAAAGCTTTTTTTGCATAGGGAAAAATCTATTTATAGCTATCTGTGCTTCTTTGGTAAATTGTAAGCTTACTGTTGCACTATGTCTTTGTAAAACTTCGTGAAAAAATAAATTCCATCACTCAGAACCCCAAAATTCTCATATTACAGACCAAATGCTGATCACATAGTAATTTTATTCTTCAAAACCTATTTAAGGACTGTGATATATATATGCACAGTAAGTAATTCATTTCAGTGCTGAAAGATAAAACTTGGTTACTTAATTATTAAATCTATAGTAAATCATTTAGAATGTTATTTTAATGATTGCAAGAGTGTATTCTTTTAGAAATAGTGTACAAATGTTAATATTGCCATAAGTTTTGTTTGATTTTTCAGATTAAAATACAGACCTTTAAAAATATATGACTTACACTAGAGCTTATTTTAGATGTGATGGTAACTTCCTGACATCTTTTTCATACTGACAGTCCAATAACTTCAGTTTCTATGAGATTTTTACTAAGCATTTCCATTAAGTCATAGAGTAATAGAGTTCAAATTGTGACTTTTAATATTCCTAGCATGTACTAGAACTTATGGGCAGTTATATTTCAAGAAAAGCAGGAGCAATCAGACATTGTTGGTGTATTGATAAGACCATTCCTAAGACTAGACTGTTGTTTGAATAATGGATGGCTCAACACATTTCTCTCCAGGCTCTGTATTAGAAAGATTATTTGTTGTCATGAGCACAACACAAAAACTTTTCTTATTTGTTTCCATATCATGCTGGGTTTTGCACTGTATTTTTGTCTACTGTTCAGAAATAAACACATCAGAGCATGATCAGGTGTCAGTCATGCTCTATCATATCCAATTTGTTTTGCTCTCTTAGGAACTTTCTCTCTTAATTTCACAGCTGAGTTTGACATTCAGGGTCTCTTCCTGTGCTGATTATCTAGAGATAATGAATCCTATTTGTATATGCATGTATTTTCACCTTAACATAAAAAAATATTCAAAAAATAACATATCAGTCATACACTTCTAAATATAAATAGATTAATCAAAGAGCCCT
The DNA here is from genome assembly GCF_000695815.1 of Acanthisitta chloris. Classification (NCBI taxonomy): domain Eukaryota; kingdom Metazoa; phylum Chordata; class Aves; order Passeriformes; family Acanthisittidae; genus Acanthisitta; species Acanthisitta chloris. The sequence continues at coordinate 2,118 of NW_008656729.1, read as the reverse complement.
TGCCTTCTCAGGGCTTCATTCAAATTATGTTTATTTGTGAGTCTTAGTTTCTATGGAAAATATAATTACCATGTGATGTTACATCTTTATGGATTTTGAATATAATTTTTGGTATCATTATGGTATGATCAGGAGCTATACGCACACAAAAAAAGACAATATATTTCAACTGTAAGAAAAAAATTGGTGTGAGAAGAACTTGTTAATAGTTGCAAATAATTTCTCTTTTTGGCAATCAGATGGACATTGCCACCTGGAGCTTCAGATGAAAGAATGATTTTGCCATCAATTTCAGTGGGGCCTCTTGCCAACTCTTCCAGCAGAGCCAGGGCATGGGACCTGCAGCAGCTGTGGCAGTTGGTGAAATAGCTTAGTGGAAGTAAAGCTACAAGAGGATGTGGGGGGATATTATGCCTAAGGTGTTACCTTACAATATGATGCTAGTGGCTAGGAGTAAAATTTCATTATTTTGTCATTACAAAGATGAAATTTGGACAAAATCTGTGGAAAAGATACAAGTTCCATTCCAGTGTGGCACAAAAGCTGGAGGACACTGCACTGTGCTTTCAGGAGTACAGTCACTTCCAGCTGATTACAGGAAATACACAAATGTTTCTGCTGGGGAAATCCATAGGGTAATCTTGTAACTCTCTAAGGAAGTTAGAAAGTCTCTGTGAATGACATTCCCCCTCAAATATATCCTGATTTCAAAGAGAGTAATATCGTGTAATATTTACGTCCACTCACACTTTCCATTAATGCACAAGAATAGATATTTTCTTGGATCCATGTATATAATGTGATGGGGAGGTATAAGACACTTGAGTTTCAAGAATCTGGCCCATAAAGGATCTGTGCATCCCAGCTTATAGTGGAGCAAGTTGAAATATTCTGAGTCTGGACAATCATTCAGTAGTTTGCATTACCTTAAGGAGATGACTATTATTTTTAACTTATGCACCATTAAAGGACTGGATGGCTTTTGGAAATCACCATAGTACTGTTATCTTCAGTGGCACTTACTTACGCTAGGCAAAAATTAACTCCAAAGAAGGAAATGATCCAGGCATGTCAGGCATATGTTTATATATAAGATCTAACATAATTTGGTATGCTTCCAAATAAGTATTGGCTTTAAGGTAAATTACAGAGATTTGCTAGAATCCTTTGACATTAATTAGAAGCTTTTTTTAAAAATACACTTAGCTGAAAAACAAGAGCTAAACAAAACCAGAGATGTAGCAAAGGTAATAATCAAAGGTACATGTGGAAATATCAAACAGGCAGTAAATACACTGAATTTTGCAGGTAGCAGTTACCATCTGTACCCAGAAGGGAAGTGCAGCAGTCATGGCTGAGCAGCTGGGAAAGCCTGGAAACACTCAGATTAGGAAGTAGCTGGGTATATGAATGGTTTTCCAAGTGTTCTATGAACAATAGCATAATGCTATTGGTCTGCATACAATTATGCAGATTTTTTAAAATTTGTGTTCTAACTGAAAAGAAATAAATACTGACAGCTCAGTAAAAGGGACAGCTGGAAAAATGTAAAATGCTGGAGCTGAAGGCTCAAGTGACAGTTCAGAAGAAGAGGTTCTTGGTGGTCATTTCAGACTGAGAGGTCTCTGAAGTCTCCCTTTATGAAATTTGTTCCATTACCTTTCCTTGGTTATTAACTGCCAAGAATTACACTGATCCTGTACATTCAGATATGTGGGAAGAGTGGGAGAATTTCTCCTGCTTCTAGAAGTCACAAGCTTCCAGCCTCCCTTGTCATGGGAGCTGTCACCACTATATGATCAAGCAGTTTCCTCCTGTTCCTCCTTCCTTGCTTCATTAGTTTCTTGCAAGGTGTAAACCCATGTTGCTTCCTTGTTCATTTCATCCTTCCTGGTGCTACAGTCTGCTCAGTTTCTACAATAACTCTTTTGCCTCAAGGGTTCAAAACCATGGTGGTGCTGGACTAATGGCTGGACTCCATCTTAGAGGTCTTTTTCAGCTTTTAACAAGTCTATGATTCTAGTTCTGTCAACTCAATTTGCAATTGTTGAGTTGCAACATCCCCTTGGCTGAGGCCACTGTCACCCCCTAGCCAAGGCAGGAGGCAACCCCCACCAC
>NW_008656728.1:0-220 GCF_000695815.1 Acanthisitta chloris | reverse complement strand
AACAGCTGGTGCTGCTGGTTCAGTGCGTCACCTGCCCAGGGGACACAGCTCCAGGTCACCCCCTGGACCCCTTGGGGGTTCTCCCCTGTGTCTCCCCCCATGCTCTCCATGCCCTCCCCATATCCCCACTGGGTCCCATCATGTTCCCATGTCCCCCATGTGCCCTGTGTCCTCCTGTACCCCCTGTTTCCCTCCTGTGTCTCTCCCAGGTCCTCCCATG
>NW_008656727.1:27407-28479 GCF_000695815.1 Acanthisitta chloris | reverse complement strand
GGGAACAGCATCCCTAGCAACAGCTCGGGCAGGCACAGAGTGCACCGAAGAGCTCCATGGAGTGGGAATAGAAGAGTCTCAAACCAGGGGCTGTGGGGAAGGGTGTGTGCCGTTGGCCCCAGCGCTGTTTTGCTTGCTGTCGCTTGCTCAATCAATAAATTTCCTAATTGAACTGGCTCCTGACAATTTATTGGGCTGCGATTTATAACAACGAGCTTTAGAAGGAAAAACTGGCCTAAAAAAGTCTCTCTTGAACAAAATTAAAGCGTGTTTTGCAACGTCCTTTCACAGAAACCTTCATGGTGAAAAGCATCATGACAAATCTGGAATTCCTCACAAAACAGAAAATCTGGGTCTGTTCCTGCTCTTCTCACAGCCTGGTCTGCTCTCCCTCTCTCTGCCATGCAGGATTAACAGGCTGATGAAAGCCTGGTGAGATTTCAGCCCACTGCACAGAGCCTCCCCTTTCTTCTGATTATCAAAGTAAGACGAAATGTCATGCTCAAAAAAAATAAAATAAAAATTATTAGAGATTACTGAAGTGATGATTTAATTTCCACTGAGCTGGAGATTTGAACCCTCCATTAGCGAAACCATCACGCCAAGACCTCAGCTCAGCACAGCTCCTCAGGCTTCACATGGCATGAGAGAAGATTGAGAGGGACAAGGATCCAGAACCTCAGCTCCACGAGCAATATTTTTAGCTCTGCTGCTCAAATGGCCTGAGGAGGAGGCTGAGCAGCCACAGCCAGGAGTGGTTCACGCACTGCCCTAAGCACAGCTCAGTGCTGTGGTGCTTGGGGTGAGCAGCAGTGTCACTCCTGCTCCTGCTCCTCCCAACACACAGCACAAGGGCAGCTCAGCCATGGCTCAGTTACCAACACACATTAGTTACTGCAAGTTGAAGAGGAAGGTATTTAAACCATCTCATTCCCAGAGCTCAAGCCTCACCTTTGCTCCATCACCCCTTAAATGCTTCAGCTGCCAATACAAAACTCATACTCATGTCTCAGTGCAGCTCCCACAAGCCAAGGCCAGTTCTGAACAGGAAGATTTGCATGTGGACTGACCT
>NW_008656727.1:27102-27387 GCF_000695815.1 Acanthisitta chloris | reverse complement strand
TGTGCACTGAGCAACCCACAGCCCACTCAGAGGCACCAAGCAGCACAGCTATGGTCACTGTCTGTGGTACCATCCACTGCACAACACATCTGCTCAAACGTTATAGTAAAGATTTACAGCTCATAGAATCATCAGAATTCAGAATCATGGAATTTTAGGGGTTGGAATGGAGCTTAGAGATGATTCAGCCTCAACCCCCTGCCCTGGGCAGGGACACCTCCCACCAGAGCAGGTTGCTCAAGGCTTTAGCCAACCTGGCTGTGAACACTGCCAGGGTTGGGGCAG
>NW_008656727.1:25804-27058 GCF_000695815.1 Acanthisitta chloris | reverse complement strand
ACCTCCTAAGATCTAATCTACATTTCCCTCTTTCAATTTCTCTCCATTCCTCCTTGTCCTGTCCCTGCAGTTCCTAACCAAGAGTCCCTCTGCAGCTTCCCTGGAGCCCCTTCAGCTCCTGGCAGGTTGCTCTGAGGTCTCCACACAACCTTCTCTTCTCCAAACTATGCAAGATCTCTTCACTATGTAAGCAAAAACCTGTTTGCAGATGGCTCTGTGTCCATCCGAGCAGACAGGACTCCCTTCTGTCCATCAACCCCTCTCCAAGGCAGCCAAGGTGCCCCTGAGCTCCAGCACACACAACCTTCCTGTCCCACGCTCTGACTCTGTTTGTGCTGTAGCACTTCAGGATTTATTTGTTTTAAGACAGGGACAGACCTTTCTTTTCTGGTTCAAATGCTTATTTCCTCAGAGGGATCACATGGATGCTCTCCTGAACCTTCCAGTCCACACGGAGATCAAGCCCAGAAAATGAGATGAAAGTATACAGCAAAAGTCACTTCAGTTTGACCCCAGAGTAAGAAAACACCACGGATTAAATAGCTGGAAAAGCTCCAGCATCCACCAGGAGAGGTTAACTCTGCCATGGGGTGACTCTTATAGCTGTCTGGGGCTTGAGTTCTATATGTTATTCCAGCCTGACCCTTCAGCCCTTTTCCTATTTCAAGTCACAGTGGAAAATGGTTTAGAAATTTAGTCAAAACAGAAGCAAGGCTGATTAAATCCATCACTGGGGTTCACCCAGGAAGTGACATTAGCTGGTGCCCTGGGTTGCTTTATCTAGACTCAAATTTGTTTACCAAAGTGTCCTGGATGATTCCAGGACTTCTGCTGTGTTATTGTAACTTGAAGGAAATGATAAATCTTTAAAAGGGAAAGGGAGTTTGCAGTAAGGCAACATAAAGCTACTTTATTGCTGACTGAAATACTAAAATTTTGGCATTCCACCTGGAATCACAGGACATGGACACCAGGGACCAACCAGCACAGGGTGAGGGAACAGATGTACACAAAGGGCACAAGGCAGAAGAGGAAGTTTAGTATATTAGTCTTAGTCCACAAAAGAAATTAATCTTCTTCAGCATTAATCATCAGTTTATTATCAATTAATTGCAACCAGCAGGGAAAAAAAAGATATTTTAATGGCATCACTGCAGCTTTTCTCCCCTAAAAATGAGCCTTTCTTGTGCTCCCGGATTGCAATTACAGATAGGAAGGATCACAAACCACAAGTGAGGACACAACCTGCCCAGG
>NW_008656727.1:10742-25751 GCF_000695815.1 Acanthisitta chloris | reverse complement strand
CCTGCTGGTCCTCCCTGACCCTGGGAACTCACCCTTTGTTTCAGCTTTGTCAGAAACAAGCAGGGAAGGAGTGGAGTCCCTTTTGCCCAGGGAGGTGGTGGAGTCACCAGCCCTGGAGGTGTTTAAGAGGTGTCTGGATCTGTCACTGGGATATGGTTTAGGGGTTACAACACTGACAAGTTAATGGTTGGACTTGATGATCTTAGAGGTCTCTTCCAACCCTGATGATTCTATGACTCTAAGCAGGCAAATATTTGGCTCAGGCTCCAGTGGGAAGTGTTTCAGCACAGGTCCAGAGGAGTGAGAGCACTCCAAGACATCCCAACACAAACACAACATGTATAAAACCCTAACACCCATTTTCCCTCCCACAAACAGCCTAGATCCAAGTGTCACCCTGGCAGACACCTCCTGAACTCCTAGCAGGAGTCACAGCTCTCTCCACCTGAAGGAAATCCCCTGCTCTCCCGACACGGTGTAATTCCAATTCCCTATCAATCCTCTCCTTGGTGAAATCACAGCCTGAGAGCAGCAGGTCAGGGGGAGCCACAGGGGGAAGGGAAGGCGGGCAGAGTGGGCTGCTTTTCTGCACTGCACAAACTCAGAGCCATGACCCAACATGAGCTTAGAGCCACAAAAGAAACACCTCAAAGCCACTAACAGCCAAGAGCTAAGTGACAGGAACTGAAATTCCACCATCCTACAGGGAGTAAGGTAAGGAGGGAATGCATAGTTATAGTTGTATGTACATATTAGATATACATAACTAATGCATATATAGTTAAAATGATTATGTGGCTATTGCATGGATTAAGTACAATTCCCTCCTTACCCTGTACCCAAATGTGCTATAAACTGCTCTGCACTTAACCACAGAGAAGAAACACAGATTTCATCTAAGGAAGCAACCACCACTGGCTTTTAATTAAAACAAACAAAAAAAAAAACCCTTTGAAAATTACTTGCCTGAGGTTAGTAAAACCAAACAGAAGAAAATCCTACACTGGTTTGGGTTGGGAGGGAAAATAAAACTCATCTCATCCAACCCCCTGCCATGGGCAGGGACACCTTCCACTAGCCCAAGTAGCTCAGAGCTCCATCCAACCTGGCCTGAAACACTTCCAGGGATGGGACAGCCAGAACTGCTCTGTGCAACCTGTGCCAGAGCCTCAGCACCTCACGGGGAGGAATTCCTTCCTAATATCCCACCTATCCCTGCCCTCTGGAAGTGGGAAGCCATTCCTAGTGTTCTCTTCTCAAAAACCTGAATTACCTGCCTGAGGTCACCTACAGCATCAGCAGCTCAGGTAGACAGAGACCTCAAGTTTCTTAAGCCTCATTCCTTGGGCCCATCACTGAAGCAAACAGATGATTTTACACACACACACACATATCTGTATCTCCATATATTTATATTTAATTGACCAAAGAACAGAACTGGTTTTCTTAAACCAACTGCCAGAGAGAAATGAGGTTTTCATGTAGGTCCAAACCCAAGAGACTCTGTTAGGAATCCCCATAACCCCTGTTAGTGCTGCTATACCATGGAACAGACATCCATCACATCAGCTACAAACAACAGACACTTAGGAGCATGGAAATAATTAAAACCATGCTGTATCTGCCACTGCTTCCTTCCAGCCCCATCATTCTCACACCCCAGAATGTTTGGAAGAGATCACTAATGTGGTAAGATGAACCTCTGGGCAGGGTTAGAGAGAGAAAACCCATGAGTTCTTCAAGGTAAAAAGGGATGTTAAAGATGTAACTGACCAAAACTCAAAGAGAGGTTAGAAAAGTGAAACATTATTTAAGAATCACAAGGAACAGAAGCAGCTTTGCAGAAGTTTTGTTAACAGAGCTGCAGCCAAAATGGAAAACTAGCTGCTTTTTTGGCAGGCAACAGAGTTTGAAGAAGAAACACTGAAAACTGGTGCCAAGACAGATCATCTTCAATATCAAATATCCCTGGTGGGGGCTTATAAAAAGGTAAACCACAAAGTTTGAAATAAAGACAGAACTTTAAACCCAGAAATGAGTTCCAAATGCACCATTAGGAAAAGGAAAAGTCCCTTTTCAGCTGTCACAGCCTGAGCCCTTGGTCTTGGGAACTACCAGTTTGCACCTCTGCCTGGTGCCTCCATCCCCAGCCTGTCTGCACATCCACAGCTTGGGAAGTTGGAGGAACCCAGAGTGGAGCTACAGCAAAGTGATTCCAAGTGCCAATCCTGCTCCACACGCTGGGACCTCGGTGTGGGCTGAACTAGGTCAGTGTGTGACAGGTTACACAATGCAGAGCGACAAGAAACTCCTGGTTTTGAACAAACTTAGGGCCCAAACCTGCTCTGTGACTCTGGGAAAGCCCTGATGGATACAAGGATTTAAGGAACAAGCTCAAGTCATGTTCCCTCTGATAAATCTGCCACTAATTCCTCTGAAACTTATTTTCAGTTGATCACACACCCAGTTAGAAATCCTGGTGGGCAAAGCACCTGGAGGTGCTGAGGGAGACAGTGACTCTTCAGGGTTTTTACATCCAAATAACTCAATTACAAAGTACCTTTAGAACATCAGTTCAATAATCAAGGTTCACTCAGTGTAACTGGTAGGACAGAACTCTGGAAAACTGTTTGGACAATGTATTTTGCCACTTTGCCCAGTCAGTGACTATTTGCTACAAATAAGGAAAATTCTGCATCTTTCGTTTACTACTGAAGCACCTCCAGGACAAGAGGAAATGGCATGGGGAAGTTTAGGTTGGATATTAGGGAAAATATTTTCATGGAAAGGGTTGTCTAGCCCTGGCACAGCTTCCCAGGGAAGCGGTGGAGTCACCATCCCTGGAGGTGTTCAAATCCATGTAATTGTGACACTTGGGGACATGGTTAGTGGTGGCCTTGGCAGTGCTGGGGGAGCAGTTGGACTCAGTGACTTTGGAGGTCTTTTCCAGCCTTAATGACTCTGAGTCTCTGATTCTATCTTTATACTCATACTGTTTATTTTGATGTGGTTTCTGGAAGTGCCTTTTAAAAAATATTCTCTCCTAACCTTCTTGTCCTACACTTCCTGTGGAACTGATTTGTTATTTGGAGTACAGATGCTCTTCCAAGGTCCATGAACTTTACCTACACTGAGGCTGAGCATCATAATTGGGCACTTTGTCTCCTGGTGCTTGCTCAGCCACCTGAACATCTAGCATTACTTGTTATCAAAGCAGCTTTGCAGCCTGCAGAGGATGGGACTGGATGAAACTGCTTGAGATGATGTGTCCCAACAGGCTGTCAACTTCCCCAAGCAAACAGGCCCTGTAACACTGCTATTAAAAATGCATCTATGTTAAACTTCTCCATAAGGAATAAACATCAAGGCAGCTAAGAAAAACAGAACATCCACCCCAGTCCTCCTCTCAGTTTGAATGTGAACCAAGCCAAGCTCTTGGAAAAGTTGTAAAACAAGTAAATTGCAGACCAAGAGCTCCTCTGCGATGCATTCACACTTGCTCAGTTCTGGGGCAGGAGTTGGTGTCTCTTCAGAATAACCCAACCGTCCTCTTCAATTTGTGGCTGGGCCCAGCCTTGTCTGCAAAGCAGCACATGATGATCAGGAGCTCTGCCAAGATGCATTACTGACAGAAAGAAGCCACAGTGGCTGCCCTGTCCCCTTGGATTGCAGCAGGGATTGTCACTTTGGCTCCAGCGCTCAGAGTTTGGGTGGAAGCAGAGTGAGCTCTGATTCTGGGCTTGCTTCCTTTCTGAAGGCAAAACGCCCAGAGGACATGACATTAGCAAACTACCATGTAATTGGGAAAGCTGCTGCTGCTTAGAAACCCTTTCAGGGCAGCACAGCCATGTGATACTGCACTTGATTCTGAGAAATCATTTCCCCTCTTGCTCACCATCCCTCCCTAGAGCAGGGCTACCCTGGCCACCCCCTCCAGCTGGTGGGTTTCCAGCACAGAAGAGCAGATGAAGCTGCTACAGATCACTCACCACTCCCCTTCACAAGGTTTAGCCCAGCAGCTCAGCCCAGTGATGAACTGGGAGGCTCTTGTGGTGGTGATTTGCAGAGAGATACCTTCTTTCCCCAGCACAAACCACTCTCATAGAGTCACAGAATCATCCAGGCTGGAGACCTCTAAGATCAAGTCCAACCATTAACCTGTCACTGCTGGAACCACTAAACCCTAAACCAGATCCTCCAGTGCCACATCCAGACACCTCTCAAACACCTCCAGGGATGGTGACTCCACCACCTCCCTGGGCAATATTCAGTGCCTGAACACCCTCACAGGGAAAACATTTCTCCTGACATCCAATCTGACTCTGCCCTGGCTCAGCTCAAGGCCATTCCCTCTAGTCCTCTCCCTGCAGCCATGGCAGGACAGACATCCCACACCTCTCTCCAACCTTGTCAGGGAGTTGGAGAGAAGCAGCTCAAGGGTGACCTTATGGCTCTCTCCAACTCCCTCACCGGGGTGTGAGGCCACCCCTGAGCTGCTTCTTCTCAACACTAACCAAACTCAACTCTCTCAAGCATTTCCTTGCAAGACATGTGGTCTCCTTTTCCTTCTAGCCCAGTGTTCCTCTTGCCCTTCCAGTAAGACTTATCCTGAACCCAAATCCAGCTATAAATCACTACAGTCTGATCATCAAAACATTACCCAATCCCATAACTGCCACCAGTTCTCTCCTGGAGTTTCAGCTGAAGCCACAAGACAGCACAGAAAGGCTCTGTGTCCCTGCCATGCTGAAGGGACAGCTTGAAATGCACCTACACCTGCACCTGCTGAGGGAATGTGCTTTAGCACCCACAGCTCCATGACATGATTTATTTCTGCAATGTCACTCTATAAATAAGTTATCCATTCCAAACCCATGCCCAGATAGAACCCTGGGGGTGCAGCTCATGCATTCAGAGGCAAGAAAAGAGAGAGGTATGCTCATCCCATTTCCTTCAGAATGCACACTGAAATCCCAGAATAATCTGAGTTGGAAGAGACCTATGAGGATCACTGAGCCCAACTTGGCCCTGCACAGACACCCCAACAATCCACCCTGTGCCTGAGAGCATTGGCCAAACACTCCTGGAGCTCTGTCAGCCTTGGGGCTGTGCCCACTGCCCTGGGGAGCTGTTCAGTGCCCAAACACCTCTGTGGGAAGAATCTTTGCCTAATATCCAACCTAACCCTCCCCTGGCACTGCTTCAGGCCATTCCCTGTGTCCTGTCACTGGTCACAGAGAGCAGAGGTCAGTGCTGCCCCTTGGATGGAAGTTGTATCCAGCAACGGGCTCTGCTCCCAGGTAAGAAGTGACAGGACAAGGTGGCCTCAAGGACAAGGGGAAATGGCCTCAAGCTGCACCAGGGGAGGTTCAAGTTGGACACCAGGAGGAATTTCTTCATGGAAAGGGCTTGGAATGTGCTGCCCAGGGAGGTGGTGGAGTCACCATCCCTGGAGTTGTTCAAGAACAACTGGACATGGCACTCAGTGCTCTGGTCTAGCTGATGGGTCACAGGTTGGACCTGATGATCTCGATTCCATGATTCTATGTGTGAATTAAGGATCACAGAGCCAAACCCCATGCTGATCTGAGGGTATGGTGAATTTGCTTTGCAAAGAGAAAGCCACAGCACACCCCAGTGTTATCCTGTAGGATGTGAATGTTGCCCTACCCAACTCTGCAGCAAAACTCCCAAAACCAGTCAGTCATACCCTTGTCCTTAACGATTATTATGCCAAATACTGCATGAATTTATCCTTCAGTATCACCAGCTACAGAGTCACAGCTGTTAAACTTGCAGTTCAGGTGCAATTCAGTACAGCCTCTATCCTCTCTACAGATCCCAGTTCACTTCCCCAAAGCCTGGAGCACACCCAAGTGTTTCAAAGACAGGACACCTTGTCTTTGGCACTGCCTGAGGTCTGAGCACAGCCCAGCAGCACTGCAGGCTGCCTGCCAGCTTCAGGCATTCTTCACTAACTCACATTGCCACTGTCACCTCATTCTCATGTGCTGAGAGCAGAAGCCATGGACTGTATGACCTCACATCAACCACCCGAGCACAGGACATGGAGTGATGGATTAGCATTGTGGAAACAAGGAATTTAGCTGCTTGCTTTTGCTAACATAAACCAGCCCTCCTCACCAGAGAGAAGCTTAGGACAGAGGTTTCAACATGTGTGAACAGCTGGAAGGAGAGGCTAAAAATACCCAAGCCAGAAAGGCCTATGGTCAGGTTTTGATAAGGTTGTGGGGACTTAGAAAGAAATATCCAGTAAGTAGTTGTTTCCCAGTTGTGGTTGCCCCATCCCTGGGAGTGTTCCAGGTCAGGTGGGACAGGGCTTGGAGAAGAGAAGGCTCCAGGGAGACCTCAGAGTCCCTTCCAGTGACTAAGGGGCTCCAAGAGAGCTGCAGAGGGACTTGGATAAGGGCCTGGAGGGAGAAGACACAGGGAATGGTTTCCTGTTGCCAAAGGGCAGGGTGAGATGGGATATTGGGAAGGAATTCCTCCCTGTGAGATGCTGAGGCACTGGCACAAGTTGCCCAGAGAAGCTGTGGCTGCTCCATCCCTGGGAGTGTTCCAGGCCAGGCTGGACAGGGCTTGGAGCAACCTGGGCTGGGGGAAGGTGTCCCTGCCCATGGCAGGGGTGGAATGAGATGAGTGTAAGGTCCTTCCAGCCCAAACCTTCTATGATTCTGTTTCAAACACCAGCACACACATGAGGTACTGAACCCACTGGCAACTTGTCAATGGAAGTTTCCTTTCTCCAAGCATTTTGTTGCAGCAATCTTCAGGCAAGTGGCACCAAAGGGTCAGAAAGCAGAACAGAAAACAAGCTGGGGGGAAAGGCCATGATGGTGAGCAGCATTTGAATGCATTTTAAAGCAGAGCAGCTTCCCTGAGCCTGCTGAGCAGTCACAGCTTCAGCACACACTGAGGGTCCCTGTGCACAGCCTGCACAAAGCAGCTGAGCTGTGAAATCAGAGCCTGAAGGTCAGAGCACCCACTATCATCCCAGCCACTCCCAGTAAGGCCATTTTACATCTGTTGCAGTCAACCTGCACCACCACTGAGGTATTCCACCCTCCATGGGGTGGATTTGGTTTTCCTCCTTGGCAAGACTCATCCAGCAGCTATATGGACACTACAACTCAGCTGGAAGAATCACAGAATCGTAGAATAGGTTAGAAGAGACCTTAAAGCTCATCTTGTTCCACCTCCTGCCATAGGCAGAGACATCTTCCAGGTTTCTCCTGGCCTTGAAGAAGGGGGTGAGGAGGATCCATGGGTAGGGATAGCTGGGTGAATCATGTCAAACTTTACTGTTCAATACACAGTAATTGCTTTGGTTTAGCAAAATCTTTAAACAAAGGCAGAAAGTTCTGTATTAAAAAAGGAGAAGGAGGTTAATACGTATCCTGCAAACAGATTTTGCACTGGGTAGGATCCAGCTTGGATGCTCCACACAGACATATCCCATTAAGAAAGATGTATTTAGCTTTTTTCTGTCTTTTTATATGGATACAACACACATAAACACATCTGTGTGTGTTAGAAAGTGTCCCCTACAGTCATCTGTTCAAAGAGTTTTATCACAGGAGGAACATAAGCAGCACTTAGTCCCTGTTCTTCAGGTGTTTGAGCTTTACTCACACAAGATGAAACTAGCAACAAGTTAAAGAACAAGCCTTTAAGACAAGAAAAACCCAACAAACAAAAGGGTTTGAATGTTTAACTCCAAAATCCTCCTGCAAGCAATTTGTGGTTCCAGCATGGACTGTCCCAGCAAACCACACTGGAGACGTTACTGGTCTGAGGAACATTTGCCTCTGTGAAAATATCTTCCACTCTCCTCTCCCCACAGAGCACTCAGGATGGAGAGTCCTGTCTGCTCTCCTCCTTGGAGCTCATTTTTCCTGCCATTCTCTCCACTGCCCTTGAAGTATTTATTATTGCAGCCAAGGAATGCCTGATGGGAATACCCTTGGAGCTCTGCAAATCCTGGGCTGAAGAACAGAAGATTCCTAGCTCAAAGCTCCTGAGAGGTGCAAGGGGCAGAGGAAATGCCTTCATGTGGTACAACAGAGACCTGATTCCATCAATCCCAGAGAACACAGCCCAGGCAGCAGCAGCTGCTGGAATAAAGAGCAGGAACAGGGAAAGCACTGGGCATCCTGTGCCACAGAGCTCCTGTCAGTGTGGAGAGCACACAAAGGGAGAAAAGCCCTTCTTGGAGCAGAGTTCCTGCCTTGGGAACAGCCTTAGACATCCACCTAGGCTGCAGCAGCAAGAGGCTTCCTGAGCAGGATGCTGGCGCTATCCCATGAAAAGCAGGAGCAGGGAAGGTGGTATGGCTGAGCTGAGATCACAGGCTGAGTTTAAGGGTCTATCACAAGCTCTACCCTAAGGTTTTGTTAAGCATTGCTCATGTTTGCACAGTCTGACACTTCTGGTTGCTAGTGCCTGTCAGTTCTGTTCCAACAGTCTCCCTGGGACAATGGGAATGAGCAAGAAAAGCCACAGGAGGTGGCTGGAGGTTAAGATCCCCCTTGGAACAGGAACATTTTCCCTTCTTTTCGCCCTGCCACTCAAAATGTCACCAGAAAGTGCTGCTGAGGTGTTGAAACACCACAAATCTCACACTGCAAATAGCACTACATGTTGGAATCAAAGCTCAGATTGGCCATTCTCCTGGGGCAATAGGATGTTGCTGTTGTAACATTACACAAACCAACCCCAGAGCCACATTTTCAGCCTCCCTTCATAGAATCAACCAGGTTGGAAGAGACCTCAAAGATCATCGCGTCCAACCCTACTGTGGTCACTAGACCATGGCACTAAGTGCCACATCCAGTCTCAGCTTCAAAACCTCCAGGGATGGTGAATCCACCACCTCCCTGGGCAGCACATTCCAATGCCTGAGCACTCTCTCCACAAAAAATCTCTTCCTAATATCCAGCCTAACCCTCCCCTGGCAGAGCTTGAGTCTGTGCCCTCTTGTCCTGCTGCTGGTTGCCTGGGAGAAGAGACCAACCCCCACCTGACTCCAACCTCCTCTCAGGGAGTTGCAGAGGGTGATAAGGTCTCCCCTGAGCCTCCTCTTCTCCAGGCTGAACACCCCCAGCTCCCTCAGCCTCTCCTCATGGCACTTGTGCTCCAGTCCCTTCACCAGCCTCGTTGCTCTTCTCTGGACCTGCTCCAGCACCTCAATGTCCCTCCTGAGCTGAGGGGCCCAGAGCTGAGCACAGGACTCAAGCCAACCAGGTTGGCTGCATTAGCCTATTCCAGCCTTTCCAGGCTCTGATTTTGCTGATTTATCCTCCACACACAGAGCAACCCTTTCAAATGTGGAAATTCTGTGCTTATCCCTATGGAATTCCCCAAGGATGACAAACACTTCACAGCAATAGGTACAGCAGGAACTCCTCCAGGTATCAGCCATGCCCAACAGGGAACACAGTTATGGCTAAAGTTTGCAATTCCTGCCTACAGGGTTCAGGGGGTTCACAGGCACATTCCTCACACCAGGAATTTATCCTTTTATTTTCCTAGCAGCAATATTTTAGCCGCAAACACTCTTCAAGTCCTGAAATCCATCTAGAAATCAAAGTTAAGCAGTGCAATCTTAATTGGAAGAAAGGAAAATCCACTTATACTGTCTAAAAACCAAACCAACCTCCTCCTCCTCAGCTCTTCCCAGTAAGATTTAATCCCTTACCTCTGTCATTTGTTAGTTTGCATGTGGAAATTTGTCCAAAGAAACCACAAGAAAATTCCTATCTCTCCCCTTTTCTGAAGCACGTGGAATAGCTCTCTATGGATTCCCAGTTTTTCTTAAGATCTAATAAACTGGATTAATTTTTTGAGGTTTTTAAGTAGAAGAAAAGCTGAACAGAGATTTAAACCCTCTCTGAACCTCACACAAAGCTCGGATTTCACAGGCAGAAAGTGTCACCAATGCACCTCCCAAAGAAGGGGTTTGAAACCTTATCTGGGAAAGTTTTGCAAAATAGGCATCAAACACTAATTCTCTTTACACTACTCAAATGATACTTCCAGATGGGAAGGAGTGGGATAGAATTTCCTTAGTGTAAGGAGCTGGAGCTGCCAAACACAGCTAAGGCTGAGCTGGAGGTTCAAAGGCTTTGGTTGTTGCCTGTGACAGAGTGAAATGACACAGTAAATGTCTTTGGATGAGTCACAGAGCACAGGGATTGTACCTGCACAGTCCAGACTGGGCAAGGCACAGCAGAGTGAGCCCCAAAACTCTGGAGTTTAGCTCATTTCTCTAAGGTCTGTGACCTCACACTGCCAGGGTGGCCAAACACCCTCACTCCTCCCCTTACTACCTGTTTGTGCAGCAAATCACAAAGCTCTTCAAGCTTTTACACTGTCAGGGGTTTAGCCTTTAGTAAGAGCATTCCTGTGTCCAGCTATCAATCCAGGAGGTTGCTGCAGTGGCTCAGCACCAGTGCTGGAAGCACATCCAAAGGGTGAGGAAAGTAAAATTTTGTTTCTAGACTTTTTTTTCCCTCCTCCCTCTTTCAGTATTTTTGGCCTGATACAGATGTGCCCTGCCAAGATCTCTCCCCTCTGCACTATCATTCCATGAGCTATTTCACACCTCCCATTGCATTCTCATGTGGAGCCAAATCCATGCAGACACTGCTGGTGTCCAATGTGTGATGGAATGGAATCTTTCCCTGGACATTAGGAGAGGCCATGGGATGTCAGGGGTGAAGGATCTCTGTGGCAGAAATGCTGCTCAGCTGTGCAGTTCCTTCCATGCCTTTCTGTTCATTGGATCCAGATGCCATGAGTGTCTCAGCTTCGTATGGATCTGAGAGCCAGGGACAGGGACTGACATGGGAGAGGGGAGTCATGGGCTGGGGGCAGGGAGGAACTCCAGCTGGCCAGGGGTAGTGCTTGAAAATGAAGAATAGAAAAGAAAAAGTAAGGAAAAAAAGAGGAAAATTACAGGAAAATAGAAAAGTGGGAAAGGAGGAGATGGAGAGAGGGGGAGAAGAGAAGGGGATAAAGAGGAGGGAGGGAGAGAAGGGAGAGAAAGGAGAGAAGGAGAGAAGGGAGAGGGGAGGAGGGAGAGGGAGAAAAGGATAAGGGACAGAGGGGAGTGAGGCAGAGAATGGAGAGAAGGGAGAGAAGGGAGAAAAGGGAGAGAAGGGAGGGGGAGAGGGAGAGAGAGGGAAAAGAAGGGGGAGAGAGGAAAAAGAAGGGAAAGAAGGGAAAGAAAAGAAAAAAGGAAAAAGAAAGGAAGAAAGGAAACCAAAGGTGGCTGGTTTCATGCCCATCCTTTGAAGGGATGAGGCCAAATCCCAGCGTTCCCACTTGAGCTTTGTCAAACACTGGATAAGAAGAGAAGGGAACTTGCCAGCAGCTGGGCCTGGGGCACAGCCTTGGGATCTGTTGGACAGTGGCTGCAAAGTAGCATTTGCCTTTGGCAAGGCACAGAATTCACCTCACTGTCCCCACACAAGTGATACCTGTGTGCTGTGCCCTCAGGAACATCCCTGCAAAGCATGGGGAGTGTGACCCAGGTGTCAGAGCCTGGACAGCCAGGGCTCACCTCCCTCCCTGCCCATCCCTGCTCTGTCCTGCACAGACACATTCTGCAGGCTTTGGGACACAGTTATACCTGGAGGCATCCTGGTCATCTTTCTTTTCCACAGCAGAGTGGGCAGAAAGATCAGAAGTGATAGCTGCAGGGTTAGAGCAAAACTATTCTACTAGTCAGGCACTGGGATAATGCCCAGGGAGGTGGTGGAGTCTCTTTTTCCCTGGGAGGTGGTGGAGTCACCATCCCTGGAGGTGTTTAAGAGGTGTCTGGATGTGGATCTGGAGAATATGGATTAGGGGTTACAGCAGTGACAGGTTAATGGCTGGACTTGATGATTTTAGATGCCTCCCCCAGCCTTGATGATTCCATGAAAGTACTGCCCTGCTCCAGAGACTCACCTGACCCAGTCAGGAAACAACACAAGCTTCACCTCTCCACTAAGCACTGCAAATGTAATCCCAAATGTGAGGGCTCAAAACACAGTGACATTTCAACTTCCTAGAGTGCCCTGAAAAATCCCTGTCTCAGGCACTGAACTGCTCTTGGCTGGGACAGAGACACGTGCCCACCCTCAGTGTCTGCTGTAGGTTGTTAGGTTGGTTCAAAGTGCTTATTTTGTGCACAACTGACTACAGGTGGGTTAGAACTGTGCCAGCAAAATGCCCAGCCATGGGCAGTGTTGGGAGATGTCCACCTGCAGCCTCTCCTCCCTCTCCCAAGAGCACATTTCTATACATGTACAAACACATGTGTGTACCTCCCTGTGAGAGCTGACAACAGAGAGGAGCTCTCTGGGTGTCTCCATCACTACCTACACTGCTGGGGCTTGGCTTGGGCCAACTCCACAGCAGAGCAGGATGCTCAGCAGCTACAACAACTCACCCAGTGTGCAGGATTCACTACCTGTGTGTCCTGATGCTGGCACAACCCAACAGCAAATGCTTCCCAATCCCACACAGTCCAAATGGAGGGAACAGAGCTGTCTGTTCCACACATCTCCTCTGAGTACCTGAGACATGGCAGCAGAATCACATTAAGAGCTCTCACAAAGGTGATAGACAACCCAGTGACCACACTTAATGTTCAGCATAAAGGGCTAAGATGGATGCTCAGGAGTGAAACATGGAAAGAACTGCTATCCTAGCACCAGGAAAAACCACCAAGCACAGGCATTAACTCTCCATGGAACCTGCCAATGCACTGCATCTCCCACAAACAGCAATGTCATTCAGTATGTTAAGACACAATCACTTGTTCTGGAGGATTTTCCAGTCACACACACCAGCAGACACGGCAAAAAGCGTCACATTTACCTGCCCAAAGCATCCTGATACCATGGCAGCAGTGAGAGAATCCCACACCAGGTGTCTGGAGACACAACTGGGAGCAGATGAGGAATCCTCACCTCCTGGCTGCCAGCAGCACACCATGATCAACAAACCAGTGGCCAGGATTCTCCTCACTGGGGTCACTGGTGTGTCTAGGTGTCAGTGCTCACCCTCCACAACCGACCAACACAGCCAGGTGTCTCTGGGCTCATTGCTGTGCAGCTCTGCATGAGCTGCAGAGAGGATTATTTCATAGTTTCATGGAATTTTAGGGGTTGGAATGGAGTTCAGAGATCAACCAGTGCCAACCCCCTGCCCTGGGCAGGGACACCTCCCACCAGAGCAGGTTGCTCAAGGCTTTAGCCAACCTGGCTGTGAACACTGCCAGGGTTGGGGCAGCCACAGCCTCCCTGGGCAACCTGGGACAGTGTCTCACCACCCTCACAGCAAAAGCTTCTCAATATCTAACCTAAATTTCCTCTTTCAATTGCTCCCCATTCTTCCTTGTCCTGTCCCTGCAGCTCCTAACCAAGAGTCCCTCTGTAGATTCCCTGGAGCTCCTTCAGTTCCTGGAAGGTGCTTTGAGGTCTCCACACAACCTTCTCTCCTCATATTTGCTTCACAGACTCCTTTTTCACCCCTCAAAGCTTTTCTTTTCCTAAAAGGAGCTGGTGGCAGCACCACAGGCAGCATCCTTGGAGGACTGAGCCTGGAAAGGGGTGGAAAATCATACACACACCACAGATAAGTGTCACATCCCAACATTCTGAGGCTGTGTGGGCAAACAGGATGCAAGACAGTCTGTAAACAACGTGGGGAGAGAAAACATGGCATTTACCTGACAGGAGATCTGTACCAGGTAGACCAATTCCTTGGATTCACAGCCATTCCTTGTTACTTCATTCTGTTCCTCCGGGAGCGAAAGCTACACCAAGGGAGAGAGGGGGAAAGGGAGAGAGAAAGAGCAGGTCAGTGAGCAGGGACAAACCAGGCATGTAATAACACATGAAGCACAACATCCACAGCAACTTGCTCCAAGACATGCTGAGTATCAGGGAATCAGGGAAGGGCTGGGCTGGCTGAGCTGTCAGAGAGCAAACATTGAGCATTCACAGCTCACACAGCCCCTCAAATGCCATTGGGCTTTGGCACCTCACCTGACAGGTTAAAAATAAAAGTATGCTTCAAAAATAAAACAATTACAGGCAGGCAAAGTGTTTAAAGGGATTAAACCTCCAGCTCAGAAATCTGCAAAATTAATTGTTCCGTGGAAATATCTCCATAAATATTCATGTGTCATTTCCCCCCCCCCCAAACACACACACATTTTATCCATTTCTATTTTACACGTCCAGGCAAACAGTGGATAATAAACCATATCTGCTCATTTCAGCCTTGTCAAGCAATTCACCACAACATAGAGCTTTTATGGCTCCATTCATCACACACACAGTCATTAACTGCAACATCAGGATGTGCTGTTTGCAGAGCAGAGCTTTAACTGTCTCATTCCTGTACACGGACTGTTACTCCCACTAGTCTTGATATCCTACACTGAAACTGGCTGATGTTCAATGATCTTCTCTGAAAAGAGAAATTACAAATGATCATTGATGAATTAAGACTGGTAGAAGGCAGATAGAAAAAAGGAAATATCCTCAAAAAAGTTGCTTTATAAAAGGAAAAGAAATCATAGAATTTTTAGGGGTTGGGATGGAGCTCAGAGATGATCCAGCCCCAACCCCCTGCCCTGGGCACAGACATCTCCCACCAGAGCAGGTTGCTCAAGGCTGTAGCCAACCTGGCTGTGAACACTGCCAGGGTTGGGGCAGCCACAGCCTCCCTGGGCAACCTGGGACAGTGTCTCACCACCCTCACAATATCCTTATCCTCACATGGAGAAAAAACACAGAGCACTGCCTTAAAGACAGAACAGGATGAGGTATCTCAACCTCCCTCCACACACAGAGGCATCACTGCTACCTTCACTCCTCCAGGATGGACATCAAACTGTGCAGTGAAGAGTTATTTGCTTTCTCTCTTAAGGTGGCACAAGTGATGCCACCTTAAAAATGGGTAGCACTGAGGCAGAGTCCAGGATTTTTT
>NW_008656727.1:5073-10729 GCF_000695815.1 Acanthisitta chloris | reverse complement strand
CTTTCCCTCGTGGAAAATGTGTACATAAAAATTTAAGGCTATAAAAAAAAAATCCCAAGACAAATGAAAGCAGAGGTGAAAACGACTGAGGAGAGGAATCATAAGTTGCTGCATTGAAGGAATGTAAGCAAGAGCAAAGCAGCAGTGGGTGCTGAGACATGTCCCTCCGGAAAGAGGGAGACAGAAGGCAAAGTTCTCTCCCATATAAATGGCCACAACACCCTGAATGAATCTCACTCTGCCTTCTGCCAGTATCTCCCCGTAAGGAAGTCACAGACCTCACCAATTCAGCCTCCTTCCTCCACCAACCCAACTCCCTGAATACTAATGTCTTTGCTGACAGCTCTACACACATAACTAGAAGGATTTCAGGACCAGAGGAAGCCTCTGGATTTGTACAGTTCATTGTATTTTCCAGCATTAACTGTGTTCAGAGGAAGTGAGAGTTGGGATGTAAATGCTCACCACTCCTTCGTGCTGCTGGTGCAAATAAACCTTTATCCTGCTCTGTGGCAGCTCTTTTTGGGAAGCAAATGCAAGTTTTCCATCAAATAATTTGTGTTGGAAATCAAGTCTGGACCTTCAGTCTGGAGCCTATTAGTGCAGAGCAGCTAAAAATGAACGTACCTAACTGGGGACACCTAAGAGGCTTCTGCTGAGGCTATGAAGGCAGAGAAGGATATAGAAGTGTAAAGCACTGTGCAAGGTCTGGCAGATGAAACCACCCAGCACCACCTCCATTTGGATCTGTCTTTACTCCACCATAAATCATCTCCTCTGAAGTTCCATGCAATGTCTCCCTCAGCCACTGCTGCAGCTCCTCCTGTGCCCCTTTCTCTGCACATTGGCTTTTTTTGGCTTCCAGGCAGCCAACACATGGTGGAGACACCTTTGATGTTTGCCAGGTAATAAGGTGTTCTGGTTTAATTAGGCCACAAAGACACTGAGAGGGTTGGAGCAGCTCTCCTGTGAGGAAAGGCTGAGAGAACTGGGATTCTTCAGCCTGGAGAGCAGAAGGCACCAGGGAGACCTCAGAGCCCGTTCCAGTGCCTAAAGGAACTCCAAGAGAGCTGCAGAGGGACCTGGGACAATGGCCTGGAGTGACAGGACACAGGGAATGGCTTCACCCTGACAGAGGGCAGGGCTAGATGAGATATTGGGAAGGAATTCCTCCCTGTGAGGTGTTGAGGCACTGGGACAGGTTAACCAGAGAAGCTTTGGCTGCTCCATCCCTGCAAGTGTTCCAGGTCAGGTTGGATGGGGCTTGAAGCAACCTGGGCTAGTGGAAGGACCTTTAAGATCCTTCTAACCCAAACCATTTGATGATTCTATGAATTACATGTGGGTTGCCTACTCAGGGAGAAAACCTTCCATCCTTTAATGTTCCCTGAGGGTACACATACCTACTCTCTGAACCCTCAAGGGAATGTCAGGCCTTGCCTTCTCTCAGTGTATCAGTGCTAACACACATCACCTCAGGCTTTGCTGTGTCCCAGTGGGCTCTGCTCCCCCCCAAACCCAGCAGCCAGGCAACAAAACCACCAACATGCACCTGCAGCAGCTCCCTAAAGACCTGATTGTGTGCAACAGAAGGCAGGGGAGAAACAGGCACAGGACAAGTGAAGAAAGAGGTTGAATTGCATCACCTTCCCTCTTACACAGACTGTGACTTACACCAGGTTGGACTTCACTTGAGACAACTCCATACACAAACCATCCAGAAATAGCAAGTGACTCATCTGTAGGAGTGAGGTCCATGTGTGTAGGACACCAAGTTCTGGCAAACCTTTCATTACAAAGAGCACACCTGCCTGAGGATCAACCTGCTGATGCACAGTCATTGTCTCTACACCCACGTGGTTAGTCCTCACTTCAGCCCTTCTGACTGTCCCAACTCAGACAAACCCTCTGGAGTGAGAAGTGACATTGAAGCCCACTGTAACACCCCACATACATGCCAGTGTCTTATTTCAGAGTGGAGCTGTAAAGCCAAGTGAACACTGTTCCCCTCCCACAGGCAGCCTCGTGCCTGCTGAGGGACACAGAGAGCACAGCTGCTTACACAGGGAAATCCATTGGGTTTATGCTGTGACCTAACTGTCCTGGCAGCAAAATGCCCCCAGAGATGAATATTCTCTGATGTTCCCTGTTCCTCATGTGGTTTAGCTTAGGCTTTGCTCTGTTGACAGACACACATCAATGCCCTCCCAAAAATCATGATGCTTTTCCCTCCTGCTGGATCCCCTGTAAGCAGAACATCCTAGAAAGCACAGCTGCCCCAGGCCTGAGCTGAAATCCAGAGAGCAGAAAGCAAAGGCTTCTCTTGACCTTAGTGGACTCTGAGCATGACTCACAGGCTGCAAAGTGGGACATTGATTTTGATCTTTCTAAAGCACAGAGCTGAGAGCAGATCTGGAGGACACCTGTGACTGCTTCAATGTGTCTCATTGAGGCAACTGAAACAATCTGTAAAGAGCATTTATAGTAACTGATCAGAGCACTAAACACAGACTTTATTATATAGAATATAAAATGTTCCTTTTTCACATTGGAAATGCTGCCACAAACCTCCTGAACCTGACAAATAACTATGATGCATTAGGTTCTGTTTGGTTCTTTTATGGTTGGAATAAAACACGTGTGCTTGGCCAGCACAAGTGGAGATTACTAACTTCATTCATTAGGTTTATGGTAGTCTAAATTCTTCAGTGGTAGCATCTTATGACACACAGAGAAAGCCTTAAAAATGGTTCTATGAACACTTTACCAGGCAGAGGGAGAATCTAGAGTGCTGCACATGTTATAGAACCACAGAATCCCAGAGTGGTTTGGGCTGGAAAGGACCTTCCAGAACATCTCATTCCACTCCCTGTCATGGGCAGGGACACCTTCCACCAGCCCAGGTTGCTCCAAGCCCCATCCAACCTGGCCTGGAACTCTTCCAGGGATGGAGCAACCACAGTTTCTTCGGAATTGCATTCCAGTGCCTCAGCACCTTCACAGGAAAGAATTCCTTCCCAATATCCCACCTCACCCTGCCCCCTGGCAGTGGGGAGTCATTCCCTGTGTCCTGTTCCTCCAAGCCCTTGTCCCAAGTCCTTCTGCAGCTCTCTTGGAGCCCTTTTAGGCACTGGAAAGGGCTCCAAAGTCTCCGTGGAGTCTTCTCCAAACCCTGTCCCACCTGACCTGGAATACTCCCAGGGATGGGGCAGCCACAGCTTCTTTGGGCAACAATGCCAATGTATCATTCAAACTTTACACACCTGGAGACAAGTTTGGGAGTCTCCACTCAGCCTTTCTGCACACACACACGAAGAATTGATGATGAATTAAACACACATTTCCCTCTACCAGCAAACTCACACCACGCTGGTTGTGCAGGTGCCTAGTATGAGCTGTGAGTCCTCACACAAAGATCTGCCAAGCCATGGGTAACTGTAACAACCCCAACAGCAGCAAAGACTTCCAAGAGCAGGAGCCTGGCTGAAAGAGCAATCAGGATCTCACAGTACCAACAGCTTCACCTTGGCATCTTGAAAGACAAAACTAAGTCACATACATTGCTCATACACAGTTTTGCCCAAAAGAGCAGTGCTTGTTGGCCAGGACTTTACTGATCATGTGTACAGGGAGGACAAGCTTCCAAATGCTTCTAGCTCATGTCTGAGATAAAAAGGCTCATCCCTAAGCTGGGAGATAAGGAGAGTGATTACAGGAGCCTCCTGCAGAGGGTAAGTTCTTGGTTATTCCTCAGGTAGAGAAGGACAGCAACAAAGCAGGAGGGTAAGTTATGACATGGCACGTTCAGAAGTCTTATTCAAAGCTCAGTAGTGTCACAGGGTACAACTGTGCCTGAGCATTTCTCTTCCAGATCAAAACCAGCTCTCATTTCTCCTCTCTGCAGTGGCTTTGGAAGTTTCTTCTGCTCTCCCTCCAAGAATAATCCTCTATCCAGCCCTGGCAGATCCATGCTTGGAGCACAGCAGCAGGAGTTTAAAGCCTCATTTGTCTGTCTGGAGCTCCATGATTTCAAGCCTACTGTGAACCTGTTTGGAAGGCTGTGGGACCTGCTATGTTCCCACCCTGAGATCCCAAATGCAGCTATGAGTGCCCTGTCCCACTTGTCAGTGTGACCACAGGCAGAAGAAGAAATAAATACAACTCTTTATATCCATACAATCATTTTTTTGCTTCAAACCACACTCACAGTCTCATGTGCTCCTCTTACAAACTGCAAACATTGGGAAAAATCATTTCAAGCAAAGCTCTATATAACTCTGTCACCAGGACTAGGACTGTGGCTACTAAATAAGGTACCAAACCCTTACCAGGTAAGATCTGGCTCAGCTCTGCAAGGTCAATGGGGGATGTTTGCTCCTCGCTGTGCCCCTGCCCCCCAGATGTCAAAACAAGCTTATTTAGACAGCTTTGCCTTTGTTCTGCTCATTTTCTGAGTGACCTTAACTCCATCCTCAGCTCTGATGACTGAAGGGTCATTTGTGAGGAGCCTGAGCTGTCAGAAGTGTTTCTGGCCTCTCACACCAAGATGCTGACAGACACCTGCCTGTCCTGGGCCCTGAAGTGCAGTTGCACTGGCTGAGGTTGGGCCCCAACACATGGTCCTGTCTCTGATGTGGGCTGAGCTGAATGCACCAAGTGCAGCACCATCACCAAAAACCTGCTGTGAGGCAACAAACTGCACTACCTGTGCCTGATGTAATGCAAATGCACATCCTCATGGGAAACATGCACCTAGGGCTGAGCACAGGAGTGGTGTACAATCACAGAACTGTTTAGGTTGGGAAAGCTTCTAAGATCATTGAGTCCAATCATCCCCCAGCACTGCCAGGGCACCATTAACCCGTGTCCCCAGGTACCACATCCACATGGCTTTTAAATCCCTCCAGGGATGGTTTCATAGTATGTGAAGGGGTTGGAATGGAGCTTAGAGATCATCCAGCCCCAACCCCCTGCCCTGGGCACAGACACCTCCCACCAGAGCAGGTTGCCCAAGGCTTTAGCCAACCTGGCTGTGAACACTGCCAAGGTTGGGGCAGCCACAGCCTCCCTGGGCAACCTGTGCCAGCAACTTCACCACTGCCCTTCACTAGCCCTTCCAGTGAAGAAATTTTCCCTAATATCCAGCCTAAACCTCCCGTGGCACAACTTGAGGCTGTTTCCTCTTGTCCTGTCCCTCATTCCCTGGGAGCAGAGCCCAATTCCCACCTGGCTGCACCTCCTGGCAGGACTTGTAGAGAGCAGTAAGGTCCTCCCTGAGCCTCCCTTTCTCCAGGCTACACAACCTCAGTTCCCTGGACATAAATGAACACAGTTGCTCTCTACAGCTCTTTCTCGAGGCTTCATAAGATTAATTACTTACCCTTAATAAATATTATTTATTACTATGATTATCATCATCATTAAGATTGGAAGTTTGCTACAAAGTCCAAGCAAGATGAGGCTCATTAGCAGCCTCTCTCCTTTCACTGTCCCCTGTGACCCCACACAACCCTCTGGCAGCATCTGGCACATTATTCCAGGCAGGATGAGGAGAGGGAGACTGGAGGATGTGATGGGGCAGAGGGTGATGAATTAGCCTCACAGACAAACACAAACCTCACAGGTTTCACCCCAAACACAGAGCACATCTGTAGGG
>NW_008656727.1:0-5044 GCF_000695815.1 Acanthisitta chloris | reverse complement strand
CCTTTGCCAGCAGTTTGAAGTCAGTGGAAAGGCTGATGCTTTTCCTGGCAGAGGCTGTGTCATTGTTCCAAGGAAACCTGGTGATCTTTTCACGCTTTTCCAAGATGGAATTTCAGGATAACTCCCTGGCAGAGGCAGCCAGACACAGTCAACTGCAGTTTGTGCTGCTCACACTCAGCCAGAGCAAAAGCTCATTAAGTCTAAAAGCCACTAGTACATCTGATAACTTTTTCTGACAGTATTAGGAATGATTTTTTTTCCTTCTTCCCAAACCACCACACTTCCATGTCTCCTTGATGTCTGCCCTCTCCTTAATTTAGGATGTTTGTGCAATTTAACGGATCAGATAAGGGCAAAACCACAGGACAAATGTTACCTCTGTGCATCGCTGTGGATGTGTGCACGGGGTGAGAAGTGTCTGACAGCCAAGAGCAAGAAACAGGAGGCTAATTTCCCTGTGAAATATTGCTGTGTTTTGTTTAAAAACAATATTCCAAGGCCCCAATTTCCTTGGGAGAAATCCTGGAGAAATTAAAAGCTTTAACACTGATCAAACTCTGAGGTGTTGCCTCATTATAAGGAAAAGTTTCTACTACCTCTCTCAGCCCTTAACAGAGAGGACTTGCAGCAGCTCCTAAATGATCCTCCTGATTCAAACACTTCATCTTCATTTAGCTCAGTCACAGAATCATAGAATTTTTAGGGCTTGGAATGGAGTTTAGAGATCATCCAGCCCCAACCCCCTGCCCTGGGCAGGGACACCTCCCACCAGAGCAGGTTGCTCAAGGCTTTAGCCAACCTGGCTGTGAACACTGCCAGGGTTGGGGCAGCCACAGCCTCCCTGGGCAACCTGGGACAGTGTCTCACCACCCTCACAGCAAAAACTTCTCATAGAATTTTTAGGGCTTGGAATGGAGTTTAGAGATCATCCAGCCCCAACCCCCTGCCCTGGGCAGGGACACCTCCCACCAGAGCAGGTTGCTCA
Organism: Acanthisitta chloris; assembly: GCF_000695815.1. Classification (NCBI taxonomy): domain Eukaryota; kingdom Metazoa; phylum Chordata; class Aves; order Passeriformes; family Acanthisittidae; genus Acanthisitta; species Acanthisitta chloris. Next base: position 4,059 of record NW_008656727.1, on the reverse strand, counting down.
AGGCTTTAGCCAACCTGGCTGTGAACACTGCCAGGGTTGGGGCAGCCACAGCCTCCCTGGGCAACCTGGGACAGTGTCTCACCACCCTCACAGCAAAAACTTCTCAATATCTAATCTAAATTTCCTCTTTCCGTTTCTCCCCATTGCTCCTTGTCCTGTCCCTGCAGTTCCTAACCAAGAGTCCTCTGCAGCTTCCCTGGAGCCCCTTCAGCTCCTGGCAGGTTGCTCTGAGGTCTCCACACAACCTTCCCTTCTCAAGAGCTTCCATTACTTACACCAGCTCCTCTTGCAATGTGGCACCTTCCAGACCTGCCTTTGGACATATTTGAAGATTTTATGCTATTATATTTGCAATTTTAGGTTGGCTAATCTTTTCAACCAGGACAACATTTTCTGACTAATATCTCTGACAGCAGAAATATATTTATCTGGCCTATTTTCCCTTGTTCCAGCTTTATCTTGCTAAATGTACTAATTATCCTCCCACACACTTCCCTATCTTCTCCCACTTTCCTCTTTGCATCCTGAAGTGTGGCTTCAGAGCAGGAAAAGAACATTTCCAAGAGTGGTTTCTTTACTTAAGCATAAATATCCTGAAGCAATGATCAAAGTAAAGACAAGAAAGACCTGTTTAAAGTGTAGGTTTTTATCTGAAACTCCATTTCTTCCCTGCTAGTTCAAACCACCCCTGCAACAACTCCAAAGCACTACTCAAGAGCAGCAAAAAATACATAGGAAATCAAATAGAGCTTGATAGAAGAAAAGGCATTTCCTATAATGGTACAGAGATCACTACTCCAGGGTAAATCCACAGAGCATCACAGGCCAAGCACACTGAGCTGTCATCAGCACCAGGCTGAGCAGAGATCCAAGCAGAGTTCTCCCAGCACAGTTGGACTGTGATCTTTAAGGCCCCTTTCAAACCCAACCATCCTATGATTCCATGATATTCATGTCCCTTTTGTAAAGTTCATGTGAGACAATCATGTAGAGGGTTTGGGTGCCAGAATTAAACTCAAAGGGATACAGAGAATAAAAAGGCAAAATGTTTCCATGAAGATATTGTGTTTTCTGCCCAGGGACTGAGCAGAGAACAATAGAAACCACCACTGGAACGTGTCAGGATAGCAGTGATAGATGTGAAAGTGATTCCCAGAATGGTTTGGGTTGGAAGGGAACTTGAAGATCATCCAGTTCCACTCCTGCCATGGGCAGGGACACCTTCCACTAGCTCAGGTTGCCCCAAGCCTCATCCAACCTGGCCTGGAACACTTCCAGGGATGGGGCAGACACAGGTGCTCTAGGCAACCTGTGTCAGTGCCTCAGCACCCTCACAGGGACGAATTCCTTCCCAATATCCATCTCTCCCTGCCCTCTGGCAGTGGGAAGCCATTCCCTGTGTCCTGTCCCTTCATCCCTTGTCCCAAGTCCCTCTGCAGCTCTCTTGGAGCCTCTTTAGGCTCTGGAAAGGGCTCTGAGGTCTCCCCAGAGCCTTCTCTTCTCCAGGCAGGACATCCCCACCTCTCTCAGTCTGTCCCAGGGCAGAAGTGCTCCAGCACTGGAACATCTCTGTGGCCTCCTCTGGATTCACTCCAGCAGCTCCACATCCTTCTTGTGTTGGAGGCCCCAGAGCTGGAGGCAGTAAATTCCTTTCCTAGCAGAACCAAGTTCCCATCAAATCACAGGTGTACTCAGAGGCTGAACTTTATGCAAGTCCCAGCGCTAAGTAAATGTAAAAGGTTGTGGGATGTGGATTTTGCCTGTAGTTACTTTCAGAACTATTTTCAGCTTGCAAATCACAGGAGACAATTTTGTCCTATGGCAGGATGATTATTCAGCAGTCACCATCCCTTCAACTGAGCTTCACCTTCAGGACTAATAAATCCTCCCATCGTTTATAAATATGTACTGTGAGAGAAAAGGGCAGAGAGTAACCCCCAGCAGGACCCTGAGGTGCTCTAACCATGCTGCATGCAGTAATAGCTCCACATGTGCCTTAAAGGCACAACAGGTCTCCTTTGGGCTATTTTGTTGTTTTGGTTTTAATCCAAGCTTCCAGTGAGGTCATGCACATGTGCTGCACTTCTGGGAGAGGTGAGAACAGCTGGGACACTCCCTGAAGTCCCTCACAAATCAGAACTGTGGCAGAGGATAACTTGAAAATCACAGAATCCCACAAGGGTTTGGGTTGAAAGGACCTTAAATCTCATCCCATTCCAACCCCTGCCATGAGCAGGAACACCTCCCAGCAGCTCAGGTTGCTCCAAGCCCTGTCCAACCTGGCCTGGAGCACTCCCAGGGATGGGGCAGCCACAGATGGAGATGTATGGAGACAGGGAAGAGTGTGCCAGGCTGCCCTGCTGACTAGGACATGGGACAAACAGAGCTCCTGTGGTGTGATGAGCTGCTCAACTTTTTAAACACACATCACCTGAGCTCTTCCCAGAGGGATGGCAAATGGCATCGCTCTGAGGGGGCAGCAGACAAGGGCATCTCATGAGATTTAATTACTCCTGGATTTGGCATCTGGTTTAGTGGTTAATTCTAGATGTAATGAGCCCAGAGGAGGCCACAGAGATGCTCCAAGGGCTGGAGCTCCTCTGTCATGGAACAGGTTGGAAGAGCTGAGGGTTATCAGCCTGGAGAAGAGAAGCTCCAGAGAGACCTTAGAGCCCCTTCCAGTGCCCAAAGAGGCTCCAAGAGAGCTGCAGAGGGACTTGGGACAAGGGATGGAGGGACAGGACAAAGGACAGAAGTTTCTAAGGCTGTTCCCACTGCTGCTCACAGGTTTTAGTTAGTGGCATGACTTTAGAGCAGGGAACTGCCCTTGCTCAGGCACAGCAGAGGAATAACCCAGTGGAGAGACAAAATACATGGCAGTAGTCAACTCTGAAATTCAACAACAGCTTTTAGCATTGACTGAAGTCACCAGCATGTCATGGGTGATGATTGTCTTTACATTAATGTAGCTGAGAAAGAAGATTTTGTTTGGGTGGTGAGGAATATCCCCTGGGCTACAGCAGGATGCTCACCAGGCCTTGGGGGGCAGAAAGCACCTCTGTGTCAGGAGGGATTTCTCACAGGGGAGGGGATGGGCTGCTCATGGAACCTCATCCAGCAAAGACTCCACAGCAAACACAGCAGCTTCTGACCTGCTGGGTTTCAGTTCCCAGGGACTGGGGCAGGAGAGGTTCCCTCTGGTCACAGGTCCCCTCTGATCAGTCAGACAGACAGTACAGGTAAGACATGTTAAGGAATATTAATCAACTAAGCCAGAAATACAAACCAAATGTGAAACCAGGCTGAACCTTTGCCCACTGCCACATTCCTGTTGCACGCAGCAAGAGGAGGGGGAAGGCAATCCCTCCTGAGCTCTACCCTTCCAATCTCACACTGTTGCAGAGGTGAGTCCTCTGTCACACTCCCCGTGCCAAGACTGTGCTGTAATGCTGCTCCCAGACACACAGCACAGTGGGATCCAGTTTGTGCCTCTCCCAGGATGAAATCAGGAGTATCCCTGACAGAATTTGACACCCAGGGCAGTCAGAAATGCACCACTTGGAAAGATCCTTTCAATCCCTGATCCCAGGCTGAGCTGCCAACACAGGGAGCTTAGGTATAACTCCTGGAGACTGTTTGCTTTAATTCTTAAGCCAAGTCTATTTGATGCCTAAGCTTGTTGAGACATAAAATCTCAGAGCTGTATCAGAGAAAGTTTTCTCAGATTTTCCCCATATTAAACAGCAAATGTTTCCTCATGTGGCCTCACCCTTTTATTTCCTCTAAACGTGTAAGAAGGTCAATCTTCACAAGCAATGAAATATTCATAAAAACTTCTTAGATGCAGTCACTGGGGACTCCACCAGGCAAAAACAACTTCTGAGAGGCTACAAACAGAATGTTTTCATGGAGTTAAAGCATCTGATGTTAATAAAAGCCAACCAAGGAACACCCCTGCGTGCAGCTGCAGGGCAGGGCAGTGCCTTGGGCACTGAGGATTGGCAAAGAGGACACAACATCCTGGAATGCTCCATGGCAGAAGGGCTCTGCAGAGGGACC
>NW_008656726.1:24966-27035 GCF_000695815.1 Acanthisitta chloris | reverse complement strand
CCCCTGGAGCTCAGAGTCCCTCCGCAGCCGCGGGGCTCCCCGGTGTCCCGCGCGCACAGCTCCCCCCGTTCTTCCCGAGCTGTGCCCTGTGCCTGTCAGTTATCAGGTGTACAAATTATCTCTGGGGTTTCTCCCCGCTGTCCCCTGGAGCTCAGAGTCCCTCCGCAGCCGCGGGGCTCCCCGGTGTCCCGCGCGCACAGCTCCCCCCGTTCTTCCCGAGCTGTGCCCTGTGCCTGTCAGTTATCAGGTGTACAAATTATCTCTGGGGTTTCTCCCCGCTGTCTGGAATCTCATTCCTTCGGTCTGCCCCTGTTCCTCCCGGTGCCTCTCCCTTTAGCGAGGGGACTGTGCTGTCACCTCTCACTGCACTACGGGTACCTCAGGGCTGCCCATGATTTCCCTGCTCTATCCTGCTGAGCTCTCTCCCAGTCTCTCCATCCCCCCCAGTGTCCTGTGTCACCTCCCTCTACCCAAGGTGCGCCTTTTATCCAACCCCTCTGGAGCTGTGTGTCCGTGTGAGCGGCTACCCCAGCACCCTGAATTCCATGTGGTCACAGGACACGTGTGTGTGGTCTCTCCCCGCAGGGTGAAGATGAAGTAGAGCTCTGACCATGGACCATGACGCTCCCACCATCAGGCCCAGGCGCATCCAGAACCAGAATGTCATCCACCGCCTGGAGCGCCGCCGGATCAGCTCGGGCAAAGCTGGCACACACTGGCACCAGGTCCGTGTCTTCCACCAGAATGTCTTCCCCAACTTCACCGTGGTCAACGTGGAGAAACCTCCTTGCTTCCTGCGCAAGTTCTCCCCTGACGGTCGCTACTTCATCGCCTTCTCCTCCGACCAGACCTCGCTGGAGATCTACGAGTACCAGGGCTGCCAGGCGGCCGAGGACCTCCTGCAGGGCTATGAGGGAGAGATCCTGGCCAACGGCAACGACCAAAGATCTGTCAACATCCGCGGGAGGCTCTTTGAACGCTTCTTCGTGCTGCTGCACATCACCAACGTGGCCTCCAATGGGGAACACCTGAACCGTGAGTGCAGCCTGTTCACGGACGACTGTCGGTACGTGATTGTGGGCTCTGCTGCCTACCTGCCCGAGGAGCCTCACCCGCCCTTCTTCGAGGTGTACCGCAACAGCGAGTCGGTGACACCCAATCCACGCTCCCCGCTGGAGGATTACTCCCTGCACATCATCGACCTCCACACGGGCAGGCTGTGTGACACGCGGACTTTCAAGTGTGACAAAGTCATCCTGTCTCACAACCAAGGGTTGTACCTCTACAAGAACATCCTGGCCATCCTGTCCGTGCAGCAGCAGACCATTCACGTGTTCCAGGTGACCCCTGAGGGCACGTTCATCGATGTGCGCACCATCGGCCGCTTCTGCTACGAGGATGATCTCCTGACTCTGTCTGCAGTGTATCCTGAGGTGCAGAGGGACACTCAGACAGGGATGGCCAACCCCTACAAAGAGCCCTTCATAAATTCCTTGAAGCACAGGCTGCTGGTGTACCTGTGGAGAAGGGCTGAGCAGGATGGGAGTGCTATAGCAAAAAGAAGGTTCTTCCAGTACTTTGACCAGCTGAGGCAGCTCCGCATGTGGAAGATGCAGCTCTTGGATGAGAACCATCTCTTTATCAAATACACTAGTGAGGATGTAGTCACGCTGCGGGTGACAGATCCTTCCCAGGTAGAGGATCACATAATGGTTTGGGTTGGAAGAGACCTCAAAGATGAGCTAGTTCCACCCCCGATGCCAAGGGCAGGGACACCTGTCACTAGATCAGGTTGCTCAGGTACTTTTTGCCTCCTCAGGCTGCTCATTGCGTTGGACAAGTGCTCAAACAGTACAAAGCTGTGAGCTCTTTCTTAGCTGAGCCTGTGAATGCTGTTTAGGATCCCTGGTACTTCATTCTTGTGTGCACATTCAATGCCTCTGATATTGAATAACTTCTGCATCTCTTGTTTGCATAATTTCATCACTTCTTTCTCAACTGGTAAATGAGAGAGAAAAGATCTTACATGGTTAGTAAGTCCTCTTTCTCCAGGGATTGTTCCCCATGCC
>NW_008656726.1:22635-24955 GCF_000695815.1 Acanthisitta chloris | reverse complement strand
CTTTCCCTCCCAGATCCCCAGCTGAATGTATTTTTAGCTGATATTTCATATGGTCCACTTAAATTGTAATGGTAGTCTCTTCCTTTTCTCATGTATCTTCAAGGATGTTTTTCAGATATAATAGTCTTCATTTTCCTCCAGTAGAATTGCATTTCTGTTCTGTCTACATACTTACTCTTTCAAGCCTCAGTGAGAGGTAGTATTTATGATCTCTCCAAATTGGAGTAGCAGCTCTTAGATCTGGCTAATGTGCCAATTGCTTCTCCTTTCAGTTTAGTACTAAAGAAGTGGAATTAGAGCAAATGTAGCTGAGTCAGTGCTGCATCCTTCCAGACGTTTCACCACCCTGCAGGCTGATCATGTCTTTTCACTGCTGTTGGAGTGGTGTCAGGTTTTGAGCTCTGTGATACTGAGACAGATTTTTTAACCAGTTTTTATTCCTTTAATCCACTTGGGTTTTATTCTGTTGAAAGTATTTAGCAAGAAATTGTAGTAAATCTCCAGTGCAGCATGTAGGTCTCCAGATGTTTATTTTTCTTTCATACTCTTCTCTTCCCTCCATCTTTGCCAGATCCAGCACTAAGATCCTAGAAGAAATAGACAGTAGCTCTTTGCATGTTGCCTTAGTCTAATTCTTCCTGAAAGATGACTCTGGTTTGTTCTGTTTTTCTCTTTAAGTGATGTTTGTTTGGGGGAGTTGCTCTGGGAGGAAATAGGTAAAGCCTAATCTAATCAATTTTACCCATTGGTGTAAAACTGAACAGCTGGCTCAGAAATATTAAAGCTCTGTGGAAGTGGCCTGCAGCCTTCTGTTTGTTGCTGGTGTCTGGAATGAGCTCCTGACCCTGATGTAAATGTTTGTGGTAGGCTCAGTTCCACTATGGTTCCAAAGGCTTTTGTGCCTGGTTTGCTGCAAGGAACTCTCGACTCTCTTCACCCCAGGGTTACTTTCAGATGCAGGTTGTGGTTTGTTTGTGGTGTGCCTCAGGAACTGGGTTTTATGCAGGAGGAAAAGCATCTAATTTCTCAGTTCTTCCAGGAGATAATTCCAGATGTGGAACAGTTTCTGCAGACCTGCATGTAGGCATTGTGTTAGGGCTTCCTGAGGAAAACTGGGCTCACAAAATACCTACAGGTCCGATTTTTTTTCATCTATCAGACAAGGAACATGTTGTTTCATCCAGTTTCAAGCTCCTCGCTCCTCTCTGGCTCCTCTGCCAAGAAGGTTGAGGAGTGGCTGTTCATGTTTGTGTGTTTATTGTCTGGGTCTGCACTGAATCCTTGAGGTGTTTAATTGTGTGCTGTGCATATGTAGCTTGGGGTTGTTGTTGCTGTTCTAGACGTGTTGATAGACTTGACAGCTTTGCTGTGTGATTCCTGTGACACTCAGCTTCTGCCTCCCTTGCAGTAACAATGTTTTGTAGATGTTACAGGTGCTTCTAAAAAGCAGTGAGGGTAGTTGCTCTGCTCAGGGACATCGGTAGGTGTGTCTATGTGTTTAACTGGCAAAGGAACGTTTTTATTTATGGCTGGAGGATACTTCTTGCAGCCTTCAGTGATTTAAATAGTTGTTCCTTCTGCTGTCTGCTCTTTTTTTCTCTCTGCTCCAACCCTGTATTTCAGAAGGGCTTCCCTTTCCTTAGGCAGTAGTCGAGTGAGTAACCTCATCCACTGCACTTCAGTTTGACATGTGGGGGCTGGATTGTATTATCACAGTTTATTTAGGGGCTGTAAACCAAACAAACCTTGTGATATTTGCAGGTGGGTGGGGTGGGCAAAGTGCCTGCCGTCATCCCTGAGCATTGTTTGGGAGCAGGAGGTAAAGCATTTAGAAACTGCCTTTATTGACAGAAGATTAATCAGATATGTGCATATACCATGGGAATTACTTACCTGTGAAGTGGGGGCAGGTTCCTACTGTGGGATGCCAGGGTGTTAGCATTCCTGTCTCTAATGACCATGGATTAAATCTGCCCTTTCCCAATGGGATGGGAATGTCATCTCCCTTTGATGTAGGCTGTGCTGACACAATATCACCTTTTTCCCAATTTCTTGCTCGTTCCTGCCATGAAACTCTGCCATTGCCAATCCATGGCATGGTACAAGGGCCTTCCTGCACAATGTCAGCATTAAAAAGAAGTCATAATGTCTTTCAGAGTTTCATTTCTGTGCTGGCAGGGTACCTGGAGGGCACAACTTTTTGTGGGCAGTGGTGTAGTGCACACTACACTAAAAAAACTCATCTCTGTGTGATGCAAATAGTAAGAAGGGGAAGAAAATAATGTCTCTGCACAGAGGAATAAATAATTTGTGGCCAGCT
>NW_008656726.1:20559-22603 GCF_000695815.1 Acanthisitta chloris | reverse complement strand
ATTAAATTTGACACTTGAAAAAGTGTTTTGGATTTGGTGGAGGACAGAGAGGAAAAGAAAACAGAACTGTTGCTTCTAGCTTGAGTTGAAAAATTGGAAACCCAGTAAGTTTTCTTCATAAATAATCACAGTTAAGAGGTGGATAATTTGGTACATGTTGAGGCATTTGAATAGCAGAATGGATTAGTGTGAAGGTGTGGGATTCCCCTGTGCTGCAGAGGAATTTGGATAGGGCCTGTGGTGTCATGTGGGGAGAAGGAAGAGACAGTTTCCCCTCCGTGCTCTCCGGGGTAACCTCTGCCTCTCTCCCCAGCCCTCGTTCTTCGTCGTGTACAACATGGTGACCACAGAGGTTATTGCTGTATTTGAGAACACATCTGATGAGCTGCTGGAGCTGTTTGAGAACTTCTGTGACCTCTTCACGAATGCCACCCTGCACAGTGAAGCAGTCCAGTTCCCCTGCTCAGCTTCCAGCAACAACTTTGCCAGGCAGATCCAGCGCCGGTGAGCCATTCGGAGCATGCTTTATACCGTATAGACACATGCTCAGCCCCGCCAGCTGAAGGCCAGTATCAAATAACAACAGCAACCCTGAGAAAACCAGTTCCTCTAGTCCCCTCTGCAGGGTGGTGCAAGGGTCTGGCTTGTACGTGGTTCATCTTGCAGCCTCATGCATCTGATTTTATAGTCCGTAGCATCTGCCTTGTTACAGAAAGGAACAAAGCGGTGGAAATACGGTGCGTAGAAGAAGGGCAAGGAATTTTGAGGGAAAGATGTTTCTGTCTCTCCTTGAGCAGTAACTCTTTTGGAGGTTATTAAAGTGTTACTGCCCAGTAGCTTTGGTCCCTGAAGATAAGATTTGTCAAGATTCTGGCATCATTCTAGTTGGGTGCATTTTGGCAAGTGATGTTCTCTGAATTTAGTGTGTACTAAACTGTGTTCTGTAGCATTTTCCTCAACATCTGTCACAAGCTTGTGGTTCTCATCAAACTGTGCTAGGAGAAAGGAAACTCATCTGCCTAGACCTACTGTGAAAGCTGAGCAAAATACCAAAACAACCTTCGTTTCTAGAATATACTTTAACAGTCAGATGTGGTTTTAATGAGGCAGAGTGTGTTCTTTCTCTTGGAATATATTTTTATGTGACTCAGGGTGTTTTGTTCTTCCAGTGACTTGTTTCACATCATCCAAAGTACTTGGCATTCACTTATGGGCATCAAGCTTCTGTTGATTTTAGGTTGATGTCACATAAGTATGACGGAGTTGACTATGTCTGTAACTTTCTAGAGCTGTCTGTCAAGTAATCCATAGTGCTTAATGCCAGAGAGAATGAGAGAACTCACCAAAGACTCCTGAAGAACAACTCCTGCCTTGTGTTAAAGCAAAGAGGAGAATCTTTTCATCCTCTTGGCTACAAGGGCCTGTGACAGGAATGTTTTAACTTCCACAGCAAAGCACCATAGAGCATAATACACAGTGAGCTGGCTTTTGGCTGAGTGTTTCTGGTCAAATAGAAATGTTTTACTCTCCATCATGTATCACATCTGACTGTTCTTGCACATAGAAAGCTTCAAGGTTTACTTGGAAAGAGAAATCCAGCCAGTGGTTCTCTTTCCACCAGGAAGAATTTTCAGCTCACTGTAGTTTCTGAGGAGCTTTATGCTTCCTGCCAAGGTTCTTCCTCATCTAAGGTTTCTCCCTTGTCACATTTAAAACATAGTGGCTGGAGAGAGGGGGATTCTCAAGCCAACATTAAGGGCTCACTTGTTGCTGTGAAACCCTCTGGCTGTTGCTTACACTGTTTCCAGGCTTCATGGTAAAACTTGGATTGACTGATAAGCTGCTAATCCACCTCTCCCGATTTCTGATCCTGTTCATTTCCTGTACTGAAGAGCAGCTGAGGCCAGACCTTGTGGGTAGGTCTTCTCCTTCTGTCAGTTTGGACTTTCAGGGCAGAAACAGTATCGATGAGGGATGATAAAAAGGTCACCAGAACAGGCTGATCCTTGAATCACTGTGATACACCTTTGGAAATGAGCTGGTG
>NW_008656726.1:0-20546 GCF_000695815.1 Acanthisitta chloris | reverse complement strand
TCAGTTTTCCTCTTTAGTTTGTGCTGCTCACCTGTGCCCTTTATGAACCAAACCTGTTTCTTGGTTTGCTGCAGGTTCAAGGACACTATAGTGAATGCCAAGTACGGAGGGCACACGGAGGCCGTGCGGCGGCTGCTGGGGCAGCTCCCGATCAGTGCTCAGTCCTACAGCGGCAGCCCCTACCTCGACCTCTCCCTCTTCAGCTATGATGACAAGTGGGTGTCAGTCATGGAGCGGCCCAAGACCTGTGGTGATCACCCCATAAGGTATGGGACAGGCCAAGAAGCTGTATCTGAGGAGAGCAGTGCAAGAGTCGCTCTAAATCGCCTCTGTGGCATCGTGTGCAGTAGAGGGAGGAGATTGAGGCCTTTCTCTTAGAACATCCTTTCACCAGAGGGTTTATTTCAGCAGTCCCACAAAGCTTGGCCTCTCTCCTTTGCAGTAAGTCGTATGTGTGGGAGGGCTTTTCAGATTATCTCCCTGAGCTGCTCTGGGGAAGGTTTGGGCAGTGAAGGCTGAGCTTTTCCATATGAATGGCCTTGTACCTCCTCCTCTTCTAGCAGTGCTGCCATTGTGTTTGGGCTGCAGAATGATACAGTTCCGGATTCCTGCTTTCCTGTGCTGGAAGGATCCTTTCTGAGCACGTGGTTTAGCTGGCAAGGATTATCTGGTTTGCCCTGTGAATAAAATAGTGTCTGGGTTAGGTGTTACTCAGAATGCTTGTGGTATTGATTTAGCTGTTTTCAGACTTCCCTTGTTTACAGTTCTCACCCCGGGAGCTGTACTCCTCTTCATACTCCTCTTCTCTCTGATCTGTAGGAAATTTTTGTCTGTAGTAGGAGCTTTAGCCAGGTGTAAGGGCTGTTCTGTGCCTCTTCTGTCTGAGTCTTTGATGCTGAAAGAAGGAGTAAGTCTGAGCTTGGGAATAAGGAGGTTTGTAATGCTTCTTGCAGGAACACCGGGACTGTTTATTCTTTTTGTTGGCTGCAGCCATGGCTGCAAACAGTAGTGGTTAAAAATCCAACATCTCCAGCCTGAAAGGCTTAAAGAGGCTGAGTTCACCAGGCAGCATAGTCTCTCCACTCATAGTACTGCAAAAGCAAACCTTTGCTCTGAAAACAAAGAGAGCCTTCAGTGCCCGGGTGCTTTGTTTAGTGACTGCACACATGTTGGGGGCTCAGGCAGCCTAGGGAGATCAATCTGGCCTGTTTCCCAACTTTATTTTCATCAATGCATTCTCAAAAAGTGGTTTCATATCTCCCCTGGCCCTGACTCAGGTGGCAGGGAACTTCTGATTATTCCTGCGCTCTCAATTCCCAAATTATGTATATTTAATTGATTTTTCTGCCTGTATGATTTAGTTTGATCTCCAGCTTCCGTGTTATCTGCAAAGAAAGGCTGCCCTTTTCCCCCTTGTCATGCTCGACGTTGGGAAAACTTGCAGGGTGGCAGTTGTCTGCCAGCGCCAACCTGCGCGTGGCTCCTGCAGACAAAAGGGAGCAGAACTGCAGTCATTTGCTGCGGTTGAGTCTTTGTAGTAAACAAAGCGAAGTGCCACCTTCCCTCCCTCCCCTGAGCAAAGCGGCATTTCAGAGCCAGAGCTTTTAAAGCTCAAAGCTGTGCAGAGTCAATTAGGACTTGAATAGAGCCTCAGAGCAGTGGGGCTCCTGGTTTTTGGAAAGTAAGCAGAAGATGAGGCGCTAACCTTAACCATTCAGTAGCTGAAATAGTGCTGCTGTGGTTCTCACGTGCAAAACAAAGGGATTAATAAAATAATGCCAGCTGCCTGTTGTGGTTAGAGGGCTTGGAAATGAGGGACCACAGGATTTGTAATATAAGTCCTGTAATTGTCTGGAATGGAAAACCCTTCAGCAGCTAAGGGTGTTATAATCTGTGTGCAGTTTCTGGCACGATGTGCAGACTAGGAAGGCCTCCAGACCTTTTCCACATCGGTTCAGTTCTTCTGTGCACTGTCTGTTTAACCCTTTTGGTATTCCAGAAGGTTGCAACTCTCAGCTCTGGCGACTTGAGAGACCAGTGGTTGTTCACTCTCAGGCAGGAAGGTCTTTCGGTTCTCCATCACCACCACCTTCCAGTCTCTTTTCAGGAGGCTTGAAGAGATATTCAGTGGGTGAAATGATGGCACTTCTGAGGAAGAGGCTCTAACACAGCTCTATCTATAGTAGGGGGTCTCTAAAATCCATCTAGATGGCTAATAAGGAGCCATTTAAAAAAAAAATTGGTCTGCAGATAAATCTTCCATTTTCCTACAGTTTGAAAAGGCTGGTCTTGCTGTTTCTGTTGACATACAATTTTATATTGCAGTGCCTAATTTATCCCCAGAGTGGGAGCCCATGGAAATGGCCTCTGATTGCAGAGCACTTTTAAAAATACATTTAAAAATACCAAACTGAGCACATCTTTGAGATTACAGGGAGCTTCATCTTGAGTAGTAAATTATTGTGAATTGGGGAGAGAGGAACAGACGGAGGACTGTGCTTTATTAAAGAATGACCCTCTGCATAGCCAGCCTTGTGTAGGAGGGAATGGGCTTTTTGAAAAGCCAAATTCCAAGATTGTGACTCTCTTGCTGGGTTCTTGTGTGCAATTTTCAGGCAGGGCTGGCTGGCACTTTGATTCAGAGGAAGGGAAAGGAGAGTGGCCCTCCAGGAAGAATATGAGGTTCTCAATAGGCTGTGTTGTTAAAATGTGGAGTATGTCTGCTCCTGAAACAGCATCGCCAGTATCTGTCATCAGCCGTTCTTCCAGGCTGAGAGCTGAGTGCATTGTACTGCTGGCGGGGGGGAAATGGGCTCCCAGATTAAAAGCATTCTTTGAGTTAAAATCAGAGAAAAATGCAAAATACCCACATGTACTAAGTATTGGTGGAAAGGGAAACAGCTGGGAGGCAAAATGGCAATTCTGTGCCTGAAATTGGAAGAGGTCTAATGAAAATGGTCTAGCGAACTGAGACGTCAGGGTAAGGACTTGAGTTAGAGCCCTGCTACTTTGTGAACGTACCACATCCAGAAACCTCCTCCAAAGTCTTGGGGAGGGTGGGATCATCGCAAAGTCCTGTGTTCTGGCAGAAGCAGAGGACAGTGGTGTTACCTGGGCTTGTGTTGGGTACACACAGTGTGCAGAGAAGGTTCAAGAAGCAAAGAGCTTCCTAGACTTACTTCAGCGCTGTTTGCCTCCTCCCTTTGGCAATGTTGTCTCTGTACTGAAGCTGTGTTCCAGAACTCACCTGTCTGGAGACACATGTGAGCTTGACCCACACATGAGCTGACTTGTGTGGGTGACAGCAGGACTTAAGGTTTTCCTTGGCCTGTGCCCTTCCTGTGATTGTTGAGTCCAGTCTACCAGGTTCTTCCTGTCCAGCCTATCTCATAATGTTTTTTTGATGGAAACCTAAAAGGAACTGCAAAGCCTTGTTTGAGCTATACAGTACAACTGGGCACCCTTGAGCAGGGTTGGATCGAGCTGTTCACCTTCCTTGACTGAACGGGGAGGCAGCGAGGCACAAGAACAGCAGTGTAAAGCCTTCCTGGCTGCACCAGGAGAGGGAAGGGGTGGCCTTATGCTCTCAGTGAAGGCCATTGCTAAGGAAAGTGAGCTCAGTTCTGTGTGGTATGTCTGCCTTAGGGATCAAGGGGAGCAGCTTGCATTAAGAGAGGATGGAGAGCCAGCACAGGTAGGGTCTAGACCAAACATACTCCCTCTTGTCAGCTACGTCCACCAAAATAACAGGCAGAGTCCTTTCACTGCTAATACTAAAATAAAGTGAAACTTTTCTAGACAGTGGAAAACGAGTGCCCTGGGAGGGGCTTTCCTGCATAGCCAAGAGCCAGACACCCAGCTGAGGACCTCCTGCCCCTGCGGGAGTACCAGCAATTGAAGACGGTGCTTGTCTCAGTGTGTGAAGAGCCCAGATGGCAAAGTCAATAGTCGGGAACAGCCATAATTGACTTTCTCTTCCTTTCAGATTTTACGCTCGTGATTCCGGGCTCCTGAAGTTCGAGATCCAGGCGGGACTCCTGGGGCGCCCCATCAATCACACAGTGCGGCGCCTGGTCGCCTTCACCTTCCACCCCTTCGAGCCCTTCGCCATCTCGGTGCAGCGCACGAACGCGGAGTACGTGGTGAACTTCCACATGAGGCACAGCTGCACGTAGAGGGACTTGTAGCTGAGGCAGCTGCTCTCCCTGGGTCTGGGCCTCTGCCACAGACGCACCAAAGCCAGACACTCGCACCTTCTGGGAAACCAAACCATCGCTCATGTTGAGGAACCTGACCTGTGGGAGTGCCTACCACTGGCATCTCACAGGGCCCTCAGCTGTGAAAAGCTGATCAGCTCTGGTTAGGTGTGGGAATGTTTCCTCTGACCCTGTTCGTACTGCAGAGGTCCCACTGCATTAAGTGCTGCTGTCCTTTCCTATACCTGTTGATGAACAAAGTGTAGCTGAGGTTCCTTTCCTGGTTTCCCAGAGGCATGTCCGTTTCCTAGGTCTTAGGATGGCAGAGATGGAGCTTTTTATCACACTTTGTGGAGTGCTCCCTTCTGCACTGGTGCTCTCCTACCTTGTTGAGACAAATGGCCTGTCCTAGAGGGAATGGATGGGAGCCATGGGGAGGGCTTAGATACAGCCACCCCTGTTTGTATCTTCAGTATTGCTAGGGAAATGAGATTCCATTCTCATCCACACAATCTACACACGTGATTTTTAATATGCAAGAGGTCAGGAAAAAAGGTGTGCGAAATCACTACAACTGAGAGACATGAGGTGTGTCCCTGACTCTTATGCAAATCACTTAATCTTTGTGCCTTAGTATCTGTAAAAGCTCCTAAGTGAGAGGTGGTGCATTATACCAGCAAGCCAGGGCAGCTGGCTGTGTCTCTAATGCATGAGGAGGTGGGCACAGGAGGAAGATGGGTGGCTGGGAAGGGTGTGGGGAGCAACAGCAGCTCCTTGCTCACGTCAGAAGCAAGCATGGGGGTGAATCCTCATGGTCATCTGCAGGTTCTGCTGCTGAGGAGAGGGGAGACCCAGCTGCTGGCACCCTCATGTGTGTTGGAGTATGAGCGTGGAATATTAGTAGCACTTGGGCTTGCCCAGGAAGGAGGGAGGAAACCTGAATTAATGTACACTGCTGCAGGTTAGCAGTTAGGAGATGAGCTTGTTGACTTAGGTTGCTTACCTCTCCCTGTTTCATACACTGTTCTCTGTGAGAACCTGATTTGCTGTTCCTAGGCTTCAAAGCACAGCTGGCTGGTGTGTCAGTGCTGGCTGGACCACTGCAGTGTTTATGCTGCTGATAAAATGAGCTCCTGGGTGTAATTACCTGCCACCGTGGGCTGGTGAGAATGCTGGCCTGCTCTTCTCTCTTAAAAGTGGAGTTTTTGGTTGTAGGCCAACATTTGGGGGGTTTTGTACACGGGCTGGTTTGTGACTCTGTGCTGCCAGGCAGCACAACCATCCCAGCATCACAGGGTGCTCTGCTGGAAGCTGAAGCCAGCTGTTGTCCCATTCCTATAGGAGGTACAGAGAGAGCATTACAAAATTGGTGCTAATACATGGGAGACCCTTTAAAGGACCCTGTGGGTGTCTTGTTTGGACCAAAATCAGCTGTGGGTGATGTGTTGTGGCCATGTGCCTGTGAAGAGGAGTGTTGGAGTCATGCATTAATTTTGCTGGTAATGCATAGGAAAAGAACTGTGTGGGTGTTGGTGCCTGCTCATAGCAAGAATGGTGGACCTTGTAAAGGAGGGTGCCCTGGGGTCCTTGACTCAGCCTTTACTCTCTGTCTCGTGGTACTTCTCTGCTCTCCTGGCCTTGCTAAACATATTTCTAGGGAAGACATTGCATTTCACCACTCTTTTCCTGGTGTTTGCACTGTTGGTGTCTCAGGTCTGTCAGGAGTGACATCAGGTCAGAAGACTGCTAACAGAGGAGGCGTCAGGCTGTGCATGCTTTAGCTGCAGGTTCCTCTCCATCTAATAACACTATTTGTCAAGGTTTTAGGTTTTATCCTGTGATCTGTTCCTCAAACATTCAATTAAAGCTCCAAGTGGAGAACCGTTTGCACACTGTAGATCATGGATTTACCTCCTTCTGCACCACTCTCAGCTGGTCATGCTTCAGTATGAGACTTTTTGTTTTTTCTTTTCTTTTCCAAAGCTTTCAGCAGCTCCATCCAAGCCTGGGTTCACTCCTTGGTGCCACAGCCTCAGGAGGTCAGTGCTTACTAAAATAGCTGTCAGATCTTCATTAAGACTTCTTTGTTTTTATGTGGCAAAAATATAAACTACTTCAGCATTTCTGTGTTTGGGGCTTTTGCCAAATTCAGGCTGCTCTGTGTGAAGCAGAGAGCGTGGCAGGGGTTGTTGGACTCGGGGCTGAGAGACCAGAGATCTGTTCTTAGCTCTGCTATTAAATTGTTCTGTGACTGGGGGCAAATCTCTTCCTGTTCCAGCTGGTGTTTTCTTCTCCGTAAATGAGGCCAAAAACATATTTTCAGCTTTTGTAAAACACTTTGAGATTAATGGATAAAAGGTGCTGGATAAGTGCTAAGTATTTTCTTATTATGTTTGCAGACAAACTGATCATTCTGGGTACTAATTGCCTTGGAGTAGCATAGCAGATCCTCTGGTCTTGGCTGCTGCATTTTGTATCTACAACAGAGTTAATTTTATTACAGAAATGTGTGGAAAGAAAAGTCTCTCATGCTTGAAATTTTGAGTCTTTTATTTAAGAAACAAAAGGGGGAGGGTGGGAGGAAAGGGGAAATATTTTCTACCTGATATTTTTCCTAGGTTAGGGTAAAGATTTGCTAGCAACACAAGACAAAAATGGAATAAACAGAATTTGCTTTAAAATCTGATTTATTGTATTTGTTGTCCAAAAACCTGAATGGTGCAGATGGGAATCCCTTTGCTAAAAAGAGATAGCAGGGGGTGTGCCTTGGATTATGCAGGCATATCACATGTGAATTTGCTGCCTCTTCCTGGCACAAATGTGCTCAAGAACATTCCCTCCTGAGGCATTTCTGTAGTTCTTGCAGATTTCTCAGATTCTTGTCTACACAAGCTAATTTTGGGTGAGGAATTCTTTGCCTTCAGTTGTGTTTTCCCCTTCATATGTTATCACTACCCCAACTTGTGTTCAGAGACTCTTCCTTTATTCCATTTGTAGCATTTGCCTAACTTTTTGGCCAATTTCTGCTGATGGCCCATACTCAAGAGATGGAAGCTTGTTATGGGTTAGCCCCATCTGGCAACTCAGCCTTTTGCTCCCTATCCCATCAGTGGGATGGGGGAGAGAATCAGGAGGGTAGAAGTGAGGAAACTCGGGTTGACATAAAGACAGGTTAATGGGTAAAGCAAAAGCCATATGCACAAGCAAAGGAAAACAAGGAATTAACCCACCACTTCCCATGGGCAGGCAGGTCAGGAAAGCAGGGCTCTATCACACATAGCTCTACCCCATCCAAAACCAGCACAAAGCTGAACTGGCAGAGGAGCCATTGCCTGTCCACTGCTTTTTGGTTTGGCTAAGGCACTCAGATTTTCCATGTGCTGCTCCCTGCTGCTTTGCAGAACGTTGTGGCTGAGAACATGCAGTGAGGACCCTCCCAAAGTCTGGGATCCCCTTGTAATCCGCTGCAGCTCTGTAACAACCTAGCAGCATCCCTATTTGTTACTCCCTCTAAGCATCTGCATCTTGAGTATGAAAGTGATTTTCCTTTGAACCTTTCCTCCATTTTCATGTGTGCAGCTCTCTGATGCTTTCCTGTGCAGACCTTGAGCATACCAGAAAGCTCTTCAGCCTGTGGCTCAGGAGAGCTTGTGACAAGGAGATGATTGAGTTGGAAACCATGTTTGACTGGCAGCAAAATCCCATATTTTGTTACTTCTTGTGCTGCCTTTGCTTTCAAAAAGAAAAGTAGTAAAAGCAGGACACTTGCATTATTTTTTATATAAATGGCATTAGACCGTGAGCCACAGAAATCCCATTAGAGCCAAACCTATGGATCTGTTAATGGTGTGTCTCTACAAAAGGCTCCTTTCAATTAACCTTCCAGTGCTCAGTGGCTGGCCCTGATTTAGCTAACAGCACCTTCATTTTGCTCAGGTGCTGCATCTATTATGCTCTTCCCTTGGTCCTTTTGACCCAGCTAGAAGTATCAGATTTCTGATGCTCTAAGAAGACTCTTTCTTGTTTATGTCCTCTGTCTTGCTGCTTTTCTGCCAGCTTTTTCTGCAGGATCTCTCAGGCCTATGGGCAGAGAGGTGGTAAAGGGATGGCAATGGGTCATGTGGCCCTCTGACAGCTTTTGTCCTTGCAGGAGCCTTTATCAGATAGGTGCATGCTGCAGAGCAAATTGGTGGTCCTGTGGGCAAGCAACGGGACAGGATTTTGTGGGTTTGCTTTAGTCTTGCTATCCAAGTTCCAGAGTCCAGGTCACTGGTGTGCCTGAATCCTTGTGCTTCCCTGTCTTGTTACATGGTTGTAAAAGCTTTTCCGGCCAAATACTTGTCAAGGAGAGAGAACGGTGAAATGGCTTTTGATTTTATTATTCTTTTCCTTGCTCCAGGGCTGTGGGGGCTGTGGGCTGAGCTGTGCAGTCAGTCACTGTAGCACTCCCAGCTTGGCACTGCCTGCCCCACCAGGCTTGGCTGCTCCTCAGGCAGCCCCAGCCCCTGCTAGAGCCGTGTGCTGCTGAAGGTCTGATTTGCCTTTGTTTCTCTTGGGGAAGAGCTGTACTTACTGTGTGAAGAAATGAGTTCTCAGAAAAACACCAATGTGGGAAAAACCCTGACTGGCACTTTTTTTTTTTCTGATGTTTTGACATAGAAATAATGCATCAGTTTTAAACTAGCAATCTGGAAACGAGTATTTCGTGGGCGACTGCTGTGGTCTTGCATGTGAGGAGAACTGGAAAGGGGCACAGTGCCCCTGGTCCCAGCCAGGACCCTGTGCTCAGGGCTGTGCTGCAGCATCTGGGTAACACGTGGGCCCTCAGGGTAACAAAGAGTGTAGGATGTTGTCCAGCACACAAGCTTTGCTGCAGTTGTGCTGAGGTAATTTTTTACTGTGTCTCTTGTTTGTTTCCTCCCAGAAATCAAACCCATTCCTGGAGCACCTTCTAGATGTTGCAGTTTGCAAGCAGGATGATTGCTGTCCTTGGTTTTTCGAGGATGCCAAGTGGACCTGAAAATTTGAGGACAGTTTTAGAGTAACATGTCAGGGAGATGGCTCAGTGGGTGCCCAGGGCCCTTGGCTGGCCAGAGGTAGAAGGACCATAGGGAGATAGGTGCTTTCCAGGAGAGATTTTCTAGAGGAGGAGCAGCAGCAGAACATTTGACCATTGTGGAAGAAAATCCTATGGAAACTGCAACAAGGCAATGGAAAGTCATGGGTAACACTACAAAGTCCCTACCAGCATTTTCTGCATTATGTTTTGTCCAAGTATGAACTGGAGTCTTTGGAGGAGTTTATTTTCTGCAGATGACAGAACTAGTTTTAGTTCAGTCTTTTTAAAGCCAGGAACATGTTACTTCTACTCTCCTCTTTCCTTCTCCTCAGTAGCTTTGCCCACGCCAAGCGCAGGGCAGAGCATCTGTGGCTTTGCCCAAAGGACTCTGTGCCTCTCTGAAAGCTGCTCTTGCACAGGTTCATTTTTCCCTCTTCCCTTGTCTTTCCCACACACAGACATGTTGCAACAGCATCAGATAAGGAAGCAGAGGGGTATGAGAGAGAGTTGGGTGGCCCAGCAAAGTCTCTGTCCCCGTGTCTGATGAACTGGGCAGCACCTCCTGAGTACCTTGGATGGGGCTGGTGAGGATGTGTGGGCAGCACTGACATCCAGCCCTGGGTCTGAGTCCTGACAGGACAGCCTGGGGGTGCTGGAGCTGGGGAATGTGTGGGACCGTCTGTTTGAGGGGCTCAGGGTGGTGAGAACCAGGCAGGTGGCAGGGAAGCCCTGCCAGAGCCGTCTGGCTGCTGTTCGACGTGATTTTGGGGTGTTGTTGAGAGCAGCAGGCAGCACCACATCCCTCTGAGCGCCTGCTTGCAGCCACCGAGCTGGTCATTTGATAGCTCCTCGGTGCTCCTCGCAGGCGTAAAATGGAGCGATGCCGGATTAGATGTACCCACTGCCCTTGGTGAGCTCCGGGGAGATACGATCCTCGCCCTCCGCCTCCGACCTGCTGGCGCCCAGTGCCGTCACCACGGCAACGGGGAGAAACAGCCATCCTCATGGAAACGGCCTTGCTGTGCCCAGCAACCGGTTTGGGGGGAAAACGGTTCAAGTGGTAAGTTTGAAGAGGTGAGGGTCATCAGCACCCCTGTGGGCACCAGTGGGGAGCCCTGGATCGTGCTGCTGGGCTGAACCCACATCCTGTGGGATGCTGCAGCATCAGCACCATTCCCAAAACACCAGCATCACCCGTCACAGAGCCTGTGAGTGCTCTCCTGTCTCTGACCGTGAAGGATGGTTTTCATTGGTGCTGCCCTACTTTTTTGGGGCTGGTCCTGAGGTCAGGGTAAGGTCCAGATTATCTGTGCTGATGCCTGCAGCAGCGTAGGTAGGTCACTGGTTCAGCCCTGACCGGTGAATCTTTAATGCTTGTAAAATCCCTCTTTGTAAGGCAGAAGAAGCAACTGGCAGCCAAACAGGGTCTCCTGTAACATAGGGCAGACAAATGTCATATCGACAGCACAATTGTACAGTGCAGCCTGTCTGGCTTTGGGCAACAAAGTCGGAGTTAATCTCTCCTCATCCTGCCTCCTACTCCTTAAATCCCCCCTCGGCTTCTTCCCCGGAGAGGGCTCAGGTTTGAAGGTGATGTCAGTGCTGACCCACTGGCTCTGATAAGGGCTGGGAAGAGCAGCTCTGCCCTGCAGCTGCTTGAGACCCAGCAGTGTTTGCCCCAGTTTTACACTGGCCCTTGAGTGACTGTTCTACCCCTCTTGGCTGTAGGATCACTAGGAGGGGAATCTCCCCAGCCAGCAGCACTGCTTCCCTTGGAGGGGTTTTGTTAAACGAGGCTGGTTTTACAACCATGTCCAAGGACATATCATTTCAGAGTACCTCCCAGAGCTGCAGCAGGCTGCTTTCCAGCCGTTGGCATTATAGAGAAGTCCAGAGGGCTGGCCAGCCTAAAGTAATTTGCATTGGTCAGTTTGACCCTGGCAGCTCAGGAAATTGGTATTTCTGTGGATTTGGCAGGAGCAAAATGAAAAGCAGCATCCAGGTCTTGGCAAGGGACTGTGTGAGAGCCATGGCTGGCAATTAGGAGAGCAAGTTGTTTGCCTGCAGGCTGGTGCATGAAGAGATAAGAGTCCTATTTCACCTCACCTTGGGACCCGCAGAAAGAGCTGGGGAACAAAATCTATGTCATTCTTCTGCCTGGGGCTCGAAGTTTTGTTTGTTACCTAGAGTCCTGTGTGCAATGGGAAGCCTGGCCTGCTCCTGTACAGAGGAGCAAGCAAAGGGAGAAAGGGCCAGAAACTGGAGTCTGTAGTGATGTGCCTGGGAGGGGCAGCCCACATCAATCCCAGCTGCTCTGGGTAGAGTTTGCCTTTGCAGAATGAATCGTTAAGGAGCAAGGCACAGAGGAGGGATTTCAGAGCCAGCTTGGAAGGGAAGGAAGGTTTTGAGGGCTGTTGCTGCTGGGAAAGGCTTTGGAGCAGTTTCTAAATACAGATTTGGGATGATCTTCATGCCTTCTTTAAAATGGGAAATTGAAAGCCCCTCAGAGCTGGTTGTGCTGGCAGGGCAAAGCCACTCTGTGCTCCTGATGTGGAGGTCTGGTTGGGAGATCAGCAAAGGGGAGTACATCTAGCCTGATTCTGGGGAGCACTCCCTTGCATTCTTCTCCTAACCTGTGCTGACTCTTGGGTCAGAGATTTTAGACTTAGGAAAGGGTTTTGTTTTGGGGTTTTTGTGGTCATTGGGGTTTTCTTATGTTGTATTTTCCTGCATTTCCCCGTCTGTGTTCTCTCTCTTTCCCATCCCACCTTTTGATTGTCTACATCCTTGCTTACCATTTATCCCCTCACATTCCACCCTTTCTCCCTTCTACCTACTTTTTCTAGAAAAACAAGGGGTGAAGCTGCTGCTGGGAGCAGCTATCCCATACAATGGCTCTTAGGGATCTGTAGCTGCAGAGAGGTTTGGGTCCAGGTGCACAGCCCTGACTCTCAGTAGATGTGGGCACAGGAAGAGAGTGATGGACTCCAGTGAAATGAGAGGACCCTGCCAAGTGGCACTAGTGCAGGGGGTGCTTGGAGAGCACAGCAGAGGAGGTGTGAGTGGTTTCAAAAAAAAAGGAATAGCATCGAGGCTTGGCTCCCTTCAGCATCTCCCCAAGAGGACTCTGCAGCCCTGCTTCACCATCAGCACAGGGACTTGGATGCTCTTAGTTCATTAGTAAAATCTCTGAGCAGTTCCTACTGCTGTTGAGTACCCATTAATGCCTCTTGAGGGGAGAGGAGTGCATTGGAAAAGCACAAAAACAATCTGAGGGTCCTTGATCTCTTTTTGGTCTGAGAGGTCATAGGCTGAGGTTGGAGGGGAAGAGGGGCCGGGCAGGGACGCCAGGCATGAAAGCAGCACTGCGATTATCTGCTGAAGTCTTAAGTGCAAAAACATAACCTGATTTGAACTGTTACTTCTCCAAGGCTCCCAAGGGGTGGTTTAGGGTTATAAACACCTACTAAGCGACCTGCTTTGTGCAGATCTTGAGCCAGGTATTCCTGCACCAGAGGGAAAGCCAGCAAAACCTACACAGATGTCCCTAACAGCTGCAGCCAGGCTGCTGTAAGCCACCCCTGCTGCTACAGTTTATTAGCACTGCAGGTCTGTCCCTTTCTCCCCCTTCTCCTTGCCTGCTTGTGTGTACAGTCAGCTGTTAAAGGACACTGACATCACTTAATGGTTTAATTGAATCTCACAAAGGGATGGAAATTGGCTACCTGACTCTTGTCACTGAGATGCTCACAGAAGAAATAGTAAATCACCAATTCAGCAGATAAAACTGCAGTTCTTGGTAGAAAGTTCTTGTTGCTGGGGACAGGGGAGTAATTCCTCTTTGCAGGATAATACACTATTAGGGAGAAAGCTGGGGGCTATTTTTCCAAGCTACCAGGTGCCATCCCTGTCCAAGGGAAGAGTAACTGAGTTAGTCTAAATCCCCAAGGTGTCTAGCACTCAGTAAGGAGTAAACAGACCTGAGGCAGCATTTTAGCTGTAACTGTTCTGTATTTTACACAGAGATTTATAGGCATACAATGGAGAGAGGTCCATGTGGTAGTTTAAAATGGAAGGCAAACCCCCAAAAAAGGGCATGGTTGAACCAGGAATCAGTAGCAGTTTCTGAGCTTGTTTCACAGGAAAAGTATTCTTTGAGTGCAGGAAATCAAAAGTCAGGAAGGAATGGAGGGAAAAATGTCCAAGAGCAATGGGGAAACCCAAAGGGAGAGGATATGACCCTAATGAGGATGCTAATGCTGTGGCCACACTATTGACGAGTAAAGTAATTGCTGCTCAGGAGGAATGTGAAGCAGTAGAAAACAGCTTTCCACCCAGGCGCCAAGAAAAGCAATTAGAACTGGTAAACACCAGTGGCTGACTAAAACCAGGCCCTTAATTAATAGTTTTGTCTGAATGGTAAGGAAATCATTAAGCACTATTGGTGTCTATTAATTCCCTGCAAGATGAACCACAACAGACAGTTTTAAGACTTCTTTCGGCGAACGGTGTGTGCAGGAAGGAGTGTCTGAGCCCTTGCTTTGTGCAGCTGTGCTCTGCTGCCTCCCTGACTTCCCAGAGCCCTGGGATGTGCTGCAGGATAAACAGCTAGGACTGAGCAAGAAGTTAGGATATGGCTTTGTGGGTGCTCCATCAGGACAAGAGAGAAGGTGGGTGGAAAATGTGACCTCAACAAAAAGCTGCACAACTAAAGCACTGTGCTGAGCTCAGGGGGGAGTACAAGGAGCTGGGGGTCTGGAAGACTAACATTGCTGTACAGATCAGCCACTGCACTGTGGAGAAGAGTGTCAGCCTCTTCTGTCCGGCTCAGAGGGTGCTGTAGGAACATCAGTAGGAGAAAGAAGTAGGGATAGCTACCAAAACTCAGTAGGACACAGAGACATAAAACTTCCCACTGTATAAGCAGTGGCAATGCACTGTCAGACCTCCTAAAATCTTCACAAATAGCCAGAAACCAAGAGTGTTAAGGAGTAGCTTTTACAAAGGGCACAGCCTTGATTCTAAGTCTGGGTAAGACAAAGGTTTATTCTTGTTGCTTTCTGAATCCTGAGTCACCCACGTACTCTTCCCTGAATTTCGGGAGAATCACAGGTCTCTTCACAATCTTATTTTCCAATTTGTTCTATCGTCTTGCTGTGACGTGGGCACTTCTGCATTGATGCAGTGAGCAGCCTGTGGTAGAGAATGGTAGTGTTTGGTTTTCTCAGTGTGTTAGACAGTACGTTGCTGACAACCCTGGCAGCACAGGCTGATGCTGCTCCTCCTTTCTCAGGGCTGGTCACTGTGCTCGGCACAGACACCAGCCCAGCCTTGCTGTTAAGCACATCAGTGCTCACACACATGCCCTCCCCAGCTAGCTGCCTCCACACTCAGAGAATTAATCTTGGCAGTTTATAGCTGACCTGCTATATTCTCCTTAAAAAGAAGATGAAGTTACTTAGAAGCTAAGCCCTATGTCTGAAGCCAGGGGGAAGCTCTTCTAGTATGCCCAGCATCTGTGGAAGAGCCTCTCTTCCTTGCTGTCAAGTTTGTGACAGCTCAAGGAAGTTCCCTTTAAGATCATCTACCCTCCATTCAAATTCAGACAGTTGGACTAAGGCAGGGGATTCATCTGAATCTTGTTTTCTTCTCTTCTGTCAAATGCAACTCAACAGGCTCTTCTAAGCAGACTGATTGCTTTCAAAACCTGCTCTATGCCATTCAGCCCCATGAAGGAGGTTCACTGCCTTGTTGCCATGGTACCCTTTCTCTGAAGAGGAAGAAAATAGTTAATTATGCAATTTAAGAAACTACAGAAGAACGACAGAA
The DNA here is from genome assembly GCF_000695815.1 of Acanthisitta chloris. NCBI lineage: Eukaryota > Metazoa > Chordata > Aves > Passeriformes > Acanthisittidae > Acanthisitta > Acanthisitta chloris. Next base: position 5,462 of record NW_008656726.1, on the reverse strand, counting down.
AGAGAAATAATAGGGAGGAAGATTCTGGGTTTGTGATAGAGCTGCTGGCTGTTCCAAAATACACCCTGTTTACAGCTGAAATCCTTGTCCAGTGCATGGTGTAGGGGGCCAGGGCTTCTCTGGCAGCAGGATTTCATGGAGGTGCCCTTTGCTAGGCAGTGTGCCTCTGCCATCCAGGAAATCAGTCCTGGAGTCAGTTGCTGTTGCTGTTACCTTCCCTGGTTAATGCTCCACACATATTTCCTTGGCAGAAATTCTGGATGGAACTGGGACAGCAATAATACATCACAGACCCATGACAAGCTCCTGCTGCTTGTGGTTATACAGAGGTACAGTTCAAGACTTTAGTGTTTTAAATCTCCTTGGCAGGATTTCAGTGTTCCTCAGGCCTACTAACCCCGGCTTGCTTTCCCCAGGACCCCGGAAAATGCAGCTCATGGTGCACAAGGCAGGGCCAAAGAGACCATAAGCATCAAATCTGGCAAGATCCCAGCCCCTTTATGAGGACTGGCATTTTCTTTTGCCAAGAGCACTGGCAGACCAGTACAGCTTGGGTGAAACAAAGCACCACAACAGATCTTTGCCAGTAATGGATCCAGACCAGTGCTCTGTGCTCTGCCAACAGAGAGACTTGCCTCTTGCACAGCACAACACTGAGCTCTGCAAGCCAAAGGGAAGGAAAGAGTTACCCCATGCCTTGTTTCCCAATGTGTGCAGTGAGAGAAAGAAGGAAGGAAGATGATGTGACCCCATACAGTTGTTTACTACAAGGAGATCAAGACCTCAGCTCCCCCTCTGCCTAACAAGGGTACTAATAGCACTGACGGCTAGACAAGAGCCACATATGGTGGTAAGAGGAAGAGAGTAGTGGAGAGGCAATAATGATCCAAAATACGTCTGGGAACACAGCAGGAACAGTCATCAAAAGACCAACATTTTAATCAACAAACTTTGTAGACAAGAGGTTTCCCACTAAGGGAGGACACATATTCCTGATTCCACCACTTCTAGCACCTGGACTTTTAAGGTCCAGGATGGTCTGGGCCATCTCTTCTTCAAGCTTCCCTCAACAAGTATATCCAGGGAGAGTGGCTTTCCAGAATCTGTCACAGGAGCAACATTGCACCCAGTCCCTGTTGCATGCACTGATGTTGAAAGCTGTGTGTGTCTTTCACTGCCTCCTCACATTCTCCTGGCTTTGCGGGGGCGGCAGCCATTGTGGGGAACTGGTGTGTTGTCTGTGATGGAGATGACCTCCAAACCTCCCATCGTCAAACCCTTGATGGCAGCCTGCAAGAACAAGACAGCAGATGACACACTGTTATCAACATACGGAACAGCAGAGAAGGGAAAAAGCTCAGGGAAGAACAGTTTGGTCCCCCATCCAAAAACCAACTTGTTTCAATAGTTCTACTTTGTAATTATCTTAAAAATAAGTAACTCATATCAGAAAACACAGTTTAAACCTCTCTGCTCCAGTGCTTTCTTCAGCATTCCCATCAATTTTCCTACTTTAGCTGGAAGAAGTCACAAATACAGCTTTTCTTCTGCCTCCGAAGTGATATTACTCTACCATTCTAATGATTCTAAAAAATTCATAACTAAGCACTGGAGTGATGAATCCTTTAATCACCTTCAGAAAACCCAAGTTAATTAAGACCAGCCTGAATTAAAAGAAACTGCATGATGCCTGGGAAAGAAAAATATGAAATTCCAACACTTACTTTGCGTCCTGGTCCCAGTCCTTTCACCATAACTCGCACGTGCAGTACACCCTTCCCACGTGCTTTCTGCGAAAAGAACAACTGGTTAGTGTTCCCTTGGCTAGAACTGCTGCTGCTCTGGCTCCCCTGGAATCTTTCATTCCCTTCTGACCCACTAGCATAGTATTCTTTAAGTATGAAGAGAGTAGGTAGTAATGGATACAGAAAAGACATAGAGGGATTATCGCACAGGGACACTAGGAGCAGAGGAGGCCTGGATATAGCCATGGCAGCTCCAAGAGAACTTCTGTGCTAGACTGTCAGCTCTGCAGACACAGAAAGCTCTAAGATCAAACTATCTGTGACCTAAAGCCAGGGCAAAAAAGAACATATCCATGGAAACATGACTGAACTTGCAAGAGACGATCAAGGTCTAACTCAAAGCTGTTTCTAATGTGGCAACTTCTCTTCTTGAGACCAGTGGATTCCCTCTGGAGGGTAAATGGGAAGAGCAGGCAAGCTTTAGATTTGCAGGAGTCCACACCTCCAGTGCAAGAATTCTAGGGGCTTGTAAATTGGAAATGAGGAACTGCTGTACAGCACAGCCCTGCTGCCACCACGTGGAGAAAGCTCCTCTGGCTCTCTCATTGCGTTCTGGTGCAATTAACGTCCTAACAACTTCCACAGTGACAGAATAAATCTGTCCAAGCACAGCTACACAGCTATTATGAGGCTTCAATGAGCACAGATTAATAGTGAAGATGTTCTTATATTCCTCTGAGTCAACCACAATAAGCTGTTGGCCAGCAGTGGCACCAAACACCTCTGACATGAAAGGCTGGAGTGAGTTCCATCTAATTTAAGATGAGGATTTTCAGTTTAACCTTGCTTCATTCTGCTGTAACGAGGACCATGACACAGCCAGCCTCATCTTCTCCTGCCACCTGTACACCCACATGGTTTTTACACTCAGTTACAGTAAACCATATGCAGCTGGAAACTACACATGCAAGGACATCACCTTCTCTGACTGGAACTGCTGGCAGGAGCTCAATTCTCCTGTGCAGAGAGCAAATACTAAACATCCAGCCAGGATCTACAGCTGCTTCTCAGTCCTCTGCAGAGCCAAAATGAACTGCTTCTGCATCAGGAGCTACATTCCCCAAATGGCTGAGATGTTCACTTAGTTAAAAATGGAGCTGTGCAAACTGGTGCTAGAAGAGCACAGGCTCCATGTTACATTTCCAATCACAACCTGCACAGCTCAGCTCACCCTTGGGCATTTCTAACAGGTGCTTCAAAGAGCTTTGTCCATGTGCAGATGTGCAGTGTGTTGGATGAAGCCTGGGACGCTGCCAGCAAGCAGCAGCTGCTCCAGCACTATGGAACAGCTCTGGAATGCTGCCAGTGAGCCAGGTGTGTGCCCAGGCACGGGGGGAGGCAGTCAGTGCTCCCCTGGGGGACAATGGGACCCATCAGCACGGACTCACCGTTGCTGCCGCGATGGCCGCGGTCTGTGCCGCGATAGCAGTTCCCTTCTTGGCGTTCTGGAAGCCTTCGGTGCCGCAGGACGTGCGAGCAAAGGGCCTGTTGTCAAAGCTGACCACCTGGATGTGGGTGCTGTGGAAACGGGGGGGAAAGGGGAAACAAAGCTTGATTCTCATTTCTTCTTGCTCACTATACTGGCACAGCTCACTGCAGGGCTCCTGTCTCCCTTCTCCAAGCCACCCCAGCTCAGCACTCCCTTTCCAGCCATCCCACTTACTGAACCTGCTGCAGAGACCTCCCAGCAAGTGATCCTACAGAAGGTTCTGCCACCTCACCCTTCTGGATAAGGTGTGTTTCATCCAGGTACACCTCAGGTCCCGCTCAGCCCTTTCAGACCCACCTTTCACTGTGAGCAGTTTACCTCTGCCAGTTATTAAAAAACCCACACAAAACAACTGTAGAACTTGAAAGACCTTTAAGAAACAGTAAAACATCACAGTAGGGATCATTAATAAAATACAACCGTCTCATGGAGAATATGGTAATTTGTTCAGCAGCTGTACAGCAATAGTGCTAGAGCAGAGGGCTGGAAGTCACCTGCTGTTAAAGCTGTCAGCATCTGATTACTCTTATCAGAATGTAGTCAAAAGGCATGAAAACAATCTGACTGCTTTAAAGACACTCTAAGGACTGTTATGCTTCCTGAACAGCATTGAGGTTTGAATCAGTACCACTTCCCCAGTCATGAACACCAGTCCCCTGGCTGCTTTTCTTTAATTCTTTTGATCCAAATGATGACAGGCCAAAGCCCAGGTATGTTCCAAGCTTTCCTTTTGCAGGAGAACAGGAATGGAGGAGCTCATCTGCTTACTTGTTGTATGTCGCTTTGATGTGAGCTATCGGGATCTCTTCATAAACCTTCCCGTCCCATCTCATGGAGTTCCTCTGCAGGACGAAATTGCTGAGGAGCAAAACAAGAATTACCAGGCCTCACTCTTTTAAATTTTGCAAAATCACAGACTCACAGAGTCAGTCAGGTTGGAAAAGGCCTCTGAGATCATCAAGTCCAACCTATGACCTAACACCACCATGTCAACCAGACCATGGCATGAAGTGCCATGTCCAGTCTCTCCTTAAATACCTGCAGGGAGGTGACTCCACCGGAGGAGCAAAACAAGAATTACCAGGCCTCACTCTTTTAAATTTTGCAAAATCACAGACTCACAGAGTCAGTCAGGTTGGAAAAGGCCTCTGAGATCATCAAGTCCAACCTATGACCTAACACCACCATGTCAACCAGACCATGGCATGAAGTGCCATGTCCAGTCTCTCCTTAAATACCTGCAGGGAGGTGACTCCACCGCTGGGTGCCACCACTGCCCTGGGCAGCCTCTTCCAGGGCCTGACCACCCTTCCAGTGAGGACATTTTCCCTCATCTCCAATTTAAATCTTCCCTGGTACAACGTGAAGTCTTTTCCTCTGCTCCTGTCACTTGTTGTTTGGAGGAAGAGACCAACTCCCACCTGGCTCCAACCTCCTTTCAGGGAGCTGTAGAGAGTGATAAGGTCATTCTCTTCTCCAGGCTAAGCACCCCCAGCCTCTCCTCAGGGGACTCGCATTCCAAATTTTATTTCACATACTAGCAAAGAAAGAAGAAGGTACTAAGCCCCTGCAAGACACAAGCTGCACTTCTGATTGAGCCAAGTCGCTCCTTCCCCTTCCTTGGCTCCCAAGGTGACAAAACCTTTGATGCAAAGAAATCAACCCAACAAAATCAAATCAACAATATTGTTATCAAGCATCCCTTTACTGGTGGTGCATGGTGGTCTGTGACCCCTGGTGATTATAGTCTTCATCACTTGTCTGCTGGATGATCTCTCCTGTTGGGCACATGCAACAATGCATGCAAGACATCCCTTCTGGTCATCTTTCTAAACATCTGAGAGGTTCTAGCCGGTGTTGGTGCCCCAATTCCTTGGGGAAATGTCTTACCAGTACCTTTTGGCCTTGCACTTACCTCCTTCACTTCACAGAGGCGCTAAGAGTTGCAGTGTATCTTCACTCGTGCAGACATCACACATTCCTACCCGCTTAGCTTTTGCAAGCGTAGCAGCCAGGCTTTGAGCAGAAACTTACCGCTACAACTACGTCAAAAGCGTGGCTAACATCAGTTACAACGATAGTTACAAACAGTAGTCTCTACCGCAGCTCCTGTCCCAAGTTATTTTGTTACCACAGGTTTAGCTTTACGTAGCCTCTCAGTACGAAGC
>NW_008656725.1:0-3955 GCF_000695815.1 Acanthisitta chloris | reverse complement strand
AAGGGGGTCTGGGGTCCATTCCTGGGGGGAACTAATAGCCTAATTGGGGGCTGAGGCCAACCCAGGGAGGTAGGATCAGGGGCCTGATTAGGGTCTGGGGTCCCCTCCTGGCGTGGAACCACGACCCTAATGGGATCTGGGGTTCTCTTCTGGAGTGGGACCAGAACCCTAAGGGGGTCTGGGGTCCATTCCTGGGGTGAGACCAGGACCCTAATGGGGGTCTGGCTGCCCCCTGGGGGGACACCCATCCCCTCAGGGGGCTTTGGGGGGATCAGAACTCCAGTGGGGGTCTGGGGTACAGCCCTGAGGAGGGATCAGGCTCCAAAGGGGATCCTGGATCCTCTGTGGGGCAGGATTGGGACCCTGAGGGGATCTGGGGTCCCCCCAGAGTGGGGTGGGAAGCCCACCTGGGTCCTGGATCCTGTGTGGGGCAGGAGCTGAGGGCTGTGGGGGGTGGGTGCCCCCGGGTGGGATCAAGTGCCTGAGGGGGTCACGGACCTGCTGGGGGTCCCAGGGAGGGAAACACCACCGAGGCCTTAATTTGTTTGGGGGCTGCAATGGCATTAAAGGAACATTTCTGCTTCTTAATGAGCTGCTGAGTGTCTGTGTGGGGCATGGGTGGGAAACACCAGAAAAAAAGGGGAAAGAGGAGCAGGAAAGGGTGGAAAATGTGAGGGGGTGAGGGGGGAAATGATGGAAAATATGAGGAGGGTGGAAAATGTGAGGGGGTGAGGGGAAAAATGATGGAAAATATGAGAGGGGGAAAATATGAGGGGAAAATGGTGGGAAGCATGATGGGAAAATAGTAGGAATCGAGGGGGAAAAGGGGAAAAGGGTGGAAAGCAAGGGGAAACAGCAGGAAATGTGAGAGGAAAAAGGCAGGAAACCTGAGGGGAAAATGGGCAGAAAACGTGAGGAAAAAGAGCAGAAATGTGAGGGGAAATGGGGGAAACTTGGGAAAACAGTGGGAAACATGAGAAAATGGCAGGAAACATGAGGGGAAAATGTGGGAAATGTGAGGGGTAAATGGGGGGAAACCTGAGAGGAAAAGGGCAGGAAATGTGAAGAGAAAGTGGCCAGAAACATGAGAGGAAAATGGGGGGGAAATGTGAGGGAAAAGGACAGGAAACACGACGGGGAAATAGAAAATGTGAGAAGAAAATGGCGGGAATCATGAGGGGAAAGGGCAGGAATCGTGAGAGGGGAGGGAATGTGAGGGGAAGGGGAGGGAACGTGAGGAGGAAAAGGGAGGGAACGTGAGAGGAAAATGGCAGGAAATGCAAGGGGAAAATGGGAGGGAAACGAGGGGAAAAGGGAAACGCGAGTTGGAAAGGCAAGGGTAAAATGGTGGGAAATGCGAGGGGGAAAGCGCAGAAAACGTGAGGGGGAAGTGTCAGTGAAAAATGCAGGAAACATAAGGGGGAAATGGAGGAAACGTGAAGGGAAAAGGGTGGGAAATGTGAAAGTAACAGGAAACTTGAAGGGGAAAATGGCTGAAAATGTCAGGGGGAAATGGCACCAAACGTGAGGGGGAAATGGCTGCAAACGTGAGGGGAAATGGTGGGAAACGGGGAAAGGGCATGAAACGTGAGGTGGAAAGGGAGGAAACATGAGGGGGAAAGGGAGGGAAAAATGGGAGGGAAACGTGAAGGGAAAAGGGCAAGAAAAGTGAGGCGAAAGTAAGAGGAAACATGAAAGGGAAAATGGCTGAAAACATGAGGGTAAAAAGGCGGGAAACGGGGAAACGGTGAGAAATGTGAGGGGGAAAATGGCGGGAAATGTGACGGTGACGTGAGGGGAAAAGGGAGGAAATGTGAAGGGAAAAGGGTGGGAAAAGTGAGGCGAACACAGAAGGGAAACATTGAGGGGGAAAATGGCGGGAAATGTGACGGTGACGTGAGGGGAAAAGGGAGGAAATGTGAAGGGAAAAGGGTGGGAAAAGTGAGGCGAACACAGAAGGGAAACATTGAGGGGGAAAATGGCGGGAAATGTGACGGTGACGTGAGGGGAAAAGGGAGGAAATGTGAAGGGAAAAGGGTGGGAAAAGTGAGGCGAACACAGAAGGGAAACATTGAGGGGGAAAATGGCGGGAAATGTGACGGTGACGTGAGGGGAAAAGGGAGGAAATGTGAAGGGAAAAGGGTGGGAAAAGTGAGGCGAACACAGAAGGGAAACATTGAGGGGGAAAATGGCGGGAAATGTGACGGTGACGTGAGGGGAAAAGGGAGGAAATGTGAAGGGAAAAGGGTGGGAAAAGTGAGGCGAACACAGAAGGGAAACATTGAGGGGGAAAATGGCGGGAAATGTGAGGGGGAAATGGAGAGAAACGCAAGGGGAAAACAGCTGCAAACGTGAGGGGAGAGATGGAAGGAAACGTGAGGGGGGAATGGCAGCAATTCCTCCATGGCCCCAGAAGAGGCTGCTGCCAAGCGAAGCACAGAGCCTGAGCTGCTGCTGAGAGCCTTTATTTCTGGGGGTGCTCAGGGAGCCTTCGCCGCCCTCACTCTCTTCTTCCTCACCACCACAGGCTTCTGGCTGCGCAGGATGGCGCTGGCACGGCGCAGGGCGGCCTGGGGGGCACAGAGGGGGGGTCAGCACCCCAAAAACAAGGGGAACCCCCAGGAATGGGGGGCACACACCACCCTGAGCAACCCCCTGAGTTCTGGGTACCAGGATCCCATGATGGAAGACCCTCCAAGACTTGGGGATACCCCCAAGGTTCTGGGGTCCCCCCCAATTTGGGGAACCTCTCTCCATGTTCTAGGGTCACGCAGAGCCCACTCCCCCTCATTCTGGGACCTCTTCCCAGGAGGTGTGACCTCACCCAAGGGGTTTAGGGGGCTCCTTCCCAAGGGTTTTAGGGTTCCTTCCAAGGGTTTTAGGAACCCTCATGGGTTTTGGGGACCTTCTCCCCAGGGTTGTGAGACCCTCTGGGTTCCCTCACAGAGATTTCAAAGCCCCTGCAACCAAATTTTGGGGTCCCCCTAAGAGTTTCTGGGGTCCTCCCTGGGGTCATTGTACTCCAGGACCTCTAGGAAATCCCCTTTACATGGATTTTCTCCCTCCCATAGGCTCTAGAGCCCCTGTATCCAAATCCTGGGATGTCCCCTGGATTTTTGGGGTCCCCCTCCAGATTTTGGGGACCCTGAGCCCTTTCAGGGGTCCCTCGTGGGATCACTGTACCCCCAAAACCTCCTTGAAATCCCTTTTCCATTGATTTCCTCCCATTTCATGAGCTTAAAAGCCCCTGCACCCAAATTCTCGGATCCCCCCCTGGACTTTTTGGGGCCGCCCTCTGGATTTTTGGGGCTCCCCAAGAGTTTTTGGGGCCCTCCCCAGGGTCACTTCACTCCAAAAACACCATTATATCCCCTTTCGAGGGATATTCCCCCTCCCACAGGGTCTACAGCCCCTGCACCCAAATCCTGGGATGTCCCCTGGATTTTTCGGGTCCTTCCCAGGGTCACTGTACCCCCAAACGTCCTTGAAATCCCCTTTCCATGGATTTTCCCCCATTCCATGGCCTTCAGAGCCCCTGGGCCCAAATCCTGGGATCCTCTCTACTTTTTGGGGTATCCCCCAGATTTCTGGGGCTCCCCAAGAGTTCTTGGGGTCCTCCCTGGGGTCACTGTACTCCCAAACCTCCACGAAATCCACTTTCCAGGGATTTCCTCCTCCCATGAGCTCCACAGTCCCTGCACCCACATTCTGGGATGTCCCCTGGATTTTTGGGGTCCCCCCGGATTTTGGGGTCCCCTCACCATGCGCAGGTCCCTCCTGTACTTGTTCTTGCTGATGAGGTGCCGCAGGCTACGCAGGGACCCTCGGGCGTCGCGGCGGATCCGTATGCGCACGTAGGAAGTGGCTGGTTTACGCTGCCCTGGGGGGGAGAAGGGGTTTGGGGGTGACTCTACAGGATTTGGGGGGACCCTAGGGGCTGAGGGGTGGGAGCCTT
>NW_008656724.1:0-480 GCF_000695815.1 Acanthisitta chloris | reverse complement strand
CTGGGAGCTGTGTCCAGTCCCACACCAGTACTGGGAGCAGCAGCAGCCCCAGCCCCATACTACTCCAGGAGAACTGGGAGAACTGGGAGCACTGGGAGCAGCAGGAACAGGGAGCTACATCCAGCCCTGAGCCTGGAAAACTGGGAGAACTGGGAGCACTGGGAGCTCCAGGAGAACTGGGAGAACTGGGAGCACCTCGCCCATTCCCAGAAATCCCAAGATCCTTGGAATTCCCAACAGTCCCAGAATCCCTGGAATTCCCACAAATCCCAGAACCCTGGAATTCCCAGAAATCCCAAGATCCTTGGAATTCCCAATAATCCAAAAATCCCTGGAATTCCCACAAATCCCAGAATCCCTGGAATTCTTAATAATTCCAGAATCCTTGGAATTCCCACAAATCCCAAAATCCTTGGAATTCCCACAAATCCCAGAATCCTTGGAATACCCAACAATCCCAAGATCCCTGGAATTCCCAAC
>NW_008656723.1:3954-4514 GCF_000695815.1 Acanthisitta chloris | reverse complement strand
CCTCCTCCTCCCCACGCTCTCTCTCCCTCTCTCTCATCCCTCTTCCCTCGTTCCACCCTCGTTTTTCTCTTGCATCATTCATCTGCAGCCCCTCAAACGGCACCGGGGGCACCTCACTTCTTGGGGCTGCAGTTCGCACTTGCACCCCACGAAGAACAACTCCCCCTCCCTGGCAGGATGCTCCACGACTCCGGGAAGACTTGCTTAGTGAGGAGGGCCGTTCCCGCAAGATCAGCCCACTCCCACGGACACACAGACACACGGACACGCAGACGCTGTCCGCCCCCACGGGACGGCGCTCCCCACGTGTTGCTGAGTGGAGGAGGGAAGGGAAGAGCTGGAGCTTAGCGGGGGGAGCGGGCAGAAAGTGTGCGGGGGGGCGGAGCAGGAAAGGGCGCGGGAGGGTGGGTGAGTGCCCGGGGAAGGCGGAGGTACCACGGGGCCCGGGAGCGCATCCCGTCCGGATCGCCCGTCAAACGCACAGGCACCTGCCAGCTTCTGGCTTTAGCTCCGTTTTACTCTACAGCCTTTTGGTTCAGTTTTCGGCGGGGGAGTGTGTA
>NW_008656723.1:0-3912 GCF_000695815.1 Acanthisitta chloris | reverse complement strand
TTTTTCCTTCCGTGACAGTTTACGCATGATAACAAAACGCTGTAACCGCGTCAGGCGTTCAGGTGACCCGGCCTGATGTCGCCTGCATGTGGCGCAGCTGGGAGGGAGGGGCCTCCCCACCCCTTTGCCCTGCCAAGGAGCATCTCTTGGGGCTTCTTGCCCCGCTGTGGCCCTCCGGGAGCGTTGGGTCTGATTTCGAGAATCATCCTTATTTTCATCTTCATGGGCAATTTCACGTACCCTCCTCCCCAGAAGCCCTGAGCTGTCCCATCTATGCCCCCCACCCCCGTCCCCCCGGGCTTGTTGAGGTGTGACTTCGGCTGAGAGCCTAGAGAAGTAAAACTGGAACAGCTTTTCCCCCGGGGCCCAGAGGCGCTCCTGCGAGCTCAACGAGCCACGCACGGTGGAGTGGAAGGAGGAGGTGGGAAAAAAAAGGAAAAAAAATAAGGACAACCGTTGGGAAAAGAATTCTGGCCAAGTTTGCGGTTTGGCTCGAAGTTTGGAGCGGATCAAACCTGTTACCACTCTGTGCCTCCTGTCCTCCTGGCTCCCCTCCCTGGGGCACAGGGACCCTCCGGCAGAGCAGTGACCGGGGGCGGAGCGCGGGTTTGCCCGTGGGGAGCCCTGACCCTAAGCTCCTGACGCTACATGCAACCTAACTCCTCAGAGAGGGCACCTCGGCCCTGCTCCCCTTCTCCTTATTGCCTGGATTTTCCTTCCTTTTACTGAAAACGAGATGACTTTTTGCTTTAATTCTTCTACATAGGTGATTTTAATAGCTCTGTCAATCATGTTATAGGAGGAACATTTCATACAATTTTAGATGCAATGTACTTAAACCATAAATCGCTTAAACCTATTCTTAGTTTTGCATATTCAATTATTCACTTATATATATAACTCACACAGCAAAAAGCCCCAAGACCTAATTATATTACTGTACCCAAACCCAACTCAACTGCCCAGCAAAGTTGTTTTAACTTTGGTTGTATACCCAGACATGAAGCTTAACTGAAATTAAACTAAGCCGTCAAACCAATAAACCACACACAGCAAAAAAATGCTACTTGGTGATGTTTCGCAGGGGTTGGGTGGATAGCTTTTTGGGTTTTTTTCGGGGGTAGGGTGGACATTCGCAGATCGAATTTTATTCTTTGAAAGGCGGGCTGAGAATATTCGAAGCTTATTTGAATATAGCCGAGATTGGGTCTGTTTAATCCCCCTGTGTTGAAAGTGCAGGTATTCCTATTATTCTAGGCATAACGCCATTGAGGCGCTAAATTGTGAAGGAAAGAAGGAAAACTCGTTAAAAGGAGTTCATTTAGAGAGCCGTAATATTTCTCTTTTAAGCGCTTCCCCTTAGTATTTCTGTTGTTTGGACACGTACGGATGTTTATTTGCTTTTCTCCCTTGACCGCACCAATCCTCCTGTTCCATCAGTCGTGTTCAGCGATTCAGGGGCATCTCGCCGGGATTTTCCTATTCCGCATTGTCAGTAAATATGATTTGCAATAGCTATGACCCTACAAAAGGCACGTAACGAGGTTGCATCATATGTAGATGTGTCTGCATGTGCACATGTCCACACATACACACACTTCTCTTCGGTCATGGTGCTATCTATAGCGTGTACAGATATTTACGAGTCCGTATGAACATGAAGGATAACACATTTCAAGAAACAGTTCAACAGGTTCCCAGCTTAATCTGCATATCTAAAGGTACGGCTATTAATATTTTAAATTGCATCTAGGACTGTGTTTGGCTGGAGGTGACCAACGCCACAGAAGGTTTCTCACAGGTTCCTTCTTTCTGTGTGCTCTGTTTGGACGCTGAGCATTTCCAAAAGTCGCCTAGCTGACTGTGAACTCTCAGACACTTTGCTTTATAAAGGCTCAAATAGTTAAGAAAAAAACCCCCATAAAGGCTCAAATAGTTAAGAAAAAAAACCCCAAAATAAAACACAAAAAAAACCCCCAAAAGTGTGAGGGATATTTTTGTTAGAAATCAATAGACAGCTTCCACGATAATTGTGCGTTCAGGTTAACCTATGAGTGGTTTAAACAAAATTATCAACATGACTCCGAAGAGTTATATATGTCAATTGACGTGTCAGCATTATAGGCGAAGTACAATCTCTAACAGCGACCCAAACTGCTCCTCATTAACCAGCTAAAACTTCCCCGCTCCTGGATGGCTGAAGCACACATTCGCCAGCACTAAAACGTAATTTAAAAACTCCCATAACCTGCAGCGACCTGGAAGTTATTTTTTTTCCCCTTTGGTTTAAGCAGTTATTACTATTTTAAAAATCCATTTGCTACAGTAGTTTACAGCAAACTTTTAATTCCAACATCTCGAAAGTATCGATCAACAGCTAGGGAAAAAAAAAAAAAAAGAAAAACGAAATGAAATTTCCAAGCATTGAACAACATTCTGCAACGAACTGACACGCAACGTTTTGCTCTGTAGCTTTCGCACCCCTGGCTGAAAACGGGGGCGAGCGAGGGGGAGGGAGGAACGCGTGACCCCGCGGCTCCTCGCTCGCCCCCGGGATGCTCCGGAGGGATGGAGCTGCTTTTCGGGCTTGGGGTTTAGAGGTCTCTTTTCTCTTCGGGACGCTCCAAACGAAGCGCTTTCGCTTTTCATTGTGTTAATTAGAGGGGAAGTGCCGCGCTGAGCGGTGCCTTCTCGTTTCCCTCCGTGGGTGCCCCGCGGGGACTCCCGGCCGAGTGGGGCCCGAGGCGAGTAGCACCTCATCACTCCCCAGGGGGAAAGTTACGGCCCCGGCAAGGTCGGAAACCACGAGCCCAGTCATAAAATCCACAAAGTGAACGTTCACGGCTAGAAGAGTAACGCAGCAAGACGCCTTCCCTTGCAGTAGGGAGCGAGTATCGAAATAAATCTACCTTCATCCCCCCTGATTTACACGGGTTAGGACGCACCGACATTTCCTGCACATTGCACTTCATTCTGTTTGCCGCTGCCGTTTCAAACTTCCTCCCCAAAATCTAGGCTTATCTGCTGTATTTCCAGCCTTACTATGGTAAACACCACTATGTTCTCTAGTTTGTTTTTTGGCTTTTGTTTTTCAAAAAACAGGTGAGTTCTTCCGCTTTTAAATTTATTTAACTCAAAAAAAAAAAAAAAAAAAAGGAACGCATCCTTAGGATTTCTGTTTAGCAGAAAGGCTTTTTAGTAAACTATATACACAATCTGAATTCCCTCATAGCGCCTAAATAAAAATTATTTCACAACGCATTTACAAGAAATGATACAAAAAGAAAACAAAACCAAAGGGAAAACAAACAAACAAAAAATATCCAGATACAATAAAGTTTTACAAACCCAAGGGAAAAAAATTCAGCTTCCAAAAGAAAAATAAAAGTTTTATAAATAAACAAACAAGTAACAAAAAACCCCAAACAACAACCCAACCCAACAAAACCGCGAGAATATCTACAAAAGAAAAAAACTTTTAAGTGTTCTTTTGGATTTGCCTTAGTATACATGAGTTATAAATGAGAACTGTTTCCTCATCAACTTCGAGTTAATTAGTCAATAAAAAGCCTTCGCAAGAAGCGATCCGTGACTGAAATCGTAGCGGTTCCGCGCGGTATAAAAGTTGGCATCGCCTACAACTTTGTGTGGTTATTATTGGTATTTTTTTCTGTCTTTTCGCCATCTTTTCCCCCCCTTTCTCTTTCTTTCTTTCTTTCTTTGTCTTTCTCCTCTTTTGCAAATAAACCCTCTATGTCTCTCGGGTGAATGATAAATACTGTACAAAAAGTCTCAATAAAACACAGCTGTTCAGTCTAAAACTAGTTCCATAAACTAGTCCTTCTAAAAAAAAAAGAAAGGTAAGTAAAGCAACCGTTACCTTTTTTTCTCTCTCGTTATTATTATTATTAT
>NW_008656722.1:67015-71379 GCF_000695815.1 Acanthisitta chloris | reverse complement strand
CACGCTGCACTGAGTGCCCGATTGTCTCCGCGGGGTGACACGCTGCGCCCAGTGCCCGATTCCCTGCCGTGGGGTGACACACTGCGCTGAGCCGCCGCGGGACGCTGCCCCACGCGAAAGCTGTCCATGGTATTCCCTCTGCTCACGGGAATACTTGTCAGCACGGGAGGGAGGCTTTGAGAGGACATCCAGACTCAGCCACCTCCCGGGACTGGAAATGGGGGTAGGGCTCGCAGGACCCACTGGGGGCTACTCAGTCCCGTTCTCTGGTACTCACCTCTGAGCACGCTGACCAGAAAGTGCTGTGTGAAAGCTGGACAGTGTCCTCCCCTTCTTCCCACAGCAGTGAGTCGTGGGCCACCCAGGCCAGTCAGTTGTTGTCCATGCTCCAGGAATGAGTACCAGACTGCTCAGAAAGTATCCAGATCCCAGACAGCCTCGAGTGATGGGCACAAAGCTGGTGCAGCTCAGTGCATGAATGACAGCGTCAGCCTGAGTGCCAAAGGTCCGACAAGGTGAGTCTGGTCTGCTGGAGATAGCTGGCCCCAAGCCAGACTGCAGGTGTGGACTTCAGCATTTCAGATGCTCAGCTCTTCCGGAATGCCACAACCCTACACCACTGTAACCAGGCCTAGGCACACACATCTCCATCTGCAGCCTTGTGCATCTGTCATGAGCAATACATTCCCCAGTAATCAAAGCAGGTATAACCAAAGGAGATGCTTTTGTTTGAAAGAAATAGCAGAACAAATACCTTCAACAGCATTTTTGAAATAATTTCTCTCCTGTCTCCATGTAATTAAAGTAAGACCCAGAGAAAACATAGTTATGGCTATGCCATGGCCTTGCTCATTAAGATGTAAACGACCAGAGTGCTGAAGAGAGGAACGTAATTTGCATTGGAAAAATGGAAACTGCACTGAACTATGAGCGCCTCACCCTCTCATGTACCATGCCTCTGTTCTCTCCTGCTTCTCAGTTCTCTGTCTTCAGGGCAAGATACTGAGCTTTCAGCATGACAAGGATCTGAGGAAGAGAGGAAGAAATCATTGCCCAGCCCAGAGAAATGAATGAAGGGTCTGCATTTAGCGTTCAGCGTCTTCTTGTTGTTTTCCCAGCTACGATTCTTTTCTCTCCCGAGGAAGGTAATATAGCTCAAGGCAAATGAGTTAGAACAACCTCTTGTATTTGGATTTCTCTCAACCCAAGATTGGCTGCATGTTAAACCGTTCTTTTTGTGGATAGGTGTCTTGTGCCTACAAGCAATTACATTTCCATATGAATCACCCCTTGTCTTAATTCCTGTTTGTAATGCTGCTTTTGTGGGTTTGCAGGTGGAGAATAGGTCTATCATCAGCAACAGGAACATGCTCCTTCACCGAGTATGTTGTCTATCCACTGGGCTGTCCCTTAGAAGTGGTCATTACTTGTTTCTGGTCATTCTCTTGAGCAGAAATGTCTCTGTTTAAATTCCGGTATGCAGACAGCTGGTGACCTTTGTGATTTCAGCTGAGAAGGACAGAACTGTGAGAATCATAGACCTGTAAGATTGTCCTGGTTAGTTTGAAGTTGTGCCTTCTGGACTTCATTTCCCTCTGGGAAAAGGCATGTATGCAGGGATGCCTAGTCACTGTAAGGCACAAACACAAGAACTGCTTTTGTAAGAACGGGCACAGAGACTAAACTCGTGCCACATTTTGCAAAAGGACCTCCCTTCCCATATGCTAAAGTGTAAGAGTAAGGCACAATAACCAGATCTCTAGGAGAATTTACAAGGTCTGCATCAACTTTGAGAATATTGACAATATTGGTGCAGATGAGGAAAAGACTTGTCCATGTATAATACAAATATAATAAAAATATAGTTTTCTCAGTTTTGTCTACCTTACTAGAAGCTCTCCCCATTTCTTGGAAAATAGCAGAAGGGAAAATAGGTATTCATTATTTCCTAGTCTTGAGAACAATAGATTTGAAGGGAACCAGGCACCACATTTGTGTGTGAAATTCAATTATGTCAGAGGTGTCACTGATCACAAACTGTACAAATACTCTCAAAAAAGCATCTGGATAAACTCATGGAAGACAAGCTATGAGGGCTATAAAATATGAAGATACATCTACAACTACTGATACAGGAGGTCCCAGAATTGTGGGTTTGCTTTCTTGATAGCTCCCCAGTGACAGGACCTCTGACCACTATCTTTTCAGCCCCAGCATGATAGACTCCCCACTAACAGTAATAAAGGTGACAAGCTTCTTAGCAAGCAACAGATCTCTGCTCTGGAAAGTAGCTGTAGTGCTCAGCTGTTGCTTGCCTAAGGCAAGCTCTGCATGTATTCATGGCTGCAGCTCATTATTCCACTCCCCCTACGGAGGCTTAAATCAAGAAGTGACAATCCATGGAGTCACTCCCTCTCTCACTCCCTGAGACATCAGGGGCAAATGTCTGCTTGGTTTCAGCTTGTCCACATTTGCCAGGACCCGTGACCTTTACCTCCCTTGTTCTGATAGTCTGATGTAGATTTGCCACAATTTAAAGCCTTTTTTCCTGCCAGCATCATTGTTCACTGTTGTATTTCATACTGTCTGTGGTCTGGATGTGGCACTAGTTTACAGAAACATGATGGAGGAATAAAAAATAAATCACTACTTGGGAATTAGTTGACTGAAATAACAGTATTCTACTGATTTTTGAACTTGGACAGACTACCCAAAAAGTATACATTGTTGTACAGACTGCTCATAGACAATATACAATATGGTGGCAGAATATTATCTGAGCAGGATGCTGAGTTTTCAGTTCAAAACCTGCCAGTGCTTTGTGATTGCAATGATCCAAAGGTACAGCAGGGTAATTACAATATGACTCTATAGTATGACTATCTGGAGCAATAGTTGTTGTGCAACAGCTAATATAATTACACAGAAAACTGCAAGAAATTTAAAGTGTAGGCACCTTCTTTGTTTTTTTTGTAGACTACCTTCTTTCCCACCACCAGCATTACTGAAATATTTTTTTTCCCAGGAGGCCCAAAGACTGTTGTGCTGTGGGAAAAATGAAACAAGATGTCACAGAATCAACAGGCCTTTCTATGAAAAGCCCTTGGTCACAAGATGGAGAACAGAGCATGCAATACATGGAGTAGAAAGTAGATCTGCCTTCACAGAACAGCAGATCATAAAATAGCTCCTGCAGGAGTGATTAGCCTGGTCTTACCTTAACAAATTGCCTAAATGTCAGCACCATGAAAGGCTGATTTTTTTTTCACAAAAATCTCCTCTCCATCTTCAGGCTCACTGCTGACACAATCCAGAGGGAGAAGAAAAGTTCCAGTAACACATGGTCAACTGGAATATTAATCCTATGAGATCTGGGAATAATTGCAGTGTTACAAATTGTACTCACACCTGTGGTCATTAAGGTTATAAAGTCCCATTTGTATTGCTACAAAAATGAGGTGTTATAATTAACTTCTAATAGCCTTCACCTTCCAGGGGGATTAAGATCTATCCTGCATTCATCATCCCTAAGGCATGAAACCCATTTAATAGCAGAGATTATCAAATGGGCAGATGCCTGTAAAATATTTCAGAAGCAGACTTAGTAAAAATGGTAGGCTTGATCAACTATTTTTCCTCAAAGCTGTTTCTTTCTTCTGCTAGCTTTCACCCTTGTACTCTACAGACACTTAGCTCAGCATCATGTAACTATCAAGCACTTTTTTGGGTGTGTGCTGGTTTTGGGCATTATAGCTCACATGAACATTTTAGCCTGTAATGGTCATTAAACAGCCTGTTAGGTGACACATGTCAGAAAGTGAGCCCCCAAATTTAGTTGTCATAAGTGCCCTTATGTGCCATATACAAACCAATATATAATATTGTGCAGTTCTTGTCTTGTGAAGTATTTCATCTTTCCCCACAAATACATCTTTGCTGCATTGGAAGCTATTGTGATTTATAGTTACCCTTTTGAAGTGACATAACACACAGAGTTATCTCAATGTCCAGCTTGGTTTAGCTACAAGCATCATATCACTTCTCAGGCCTATGGATGGAACTGTTTACTGTCACTTAACACTCCTGGTACATGGCTAATACAAGATTACTACAAAAACTCAGTGCCTGCCCTGCTGATCTTACATGTACAAATCTATAATTAGGAATTCCCACACTAGGAGTTTGAAATGAAACACATTTTATTTTGCAAAGCCCTCTACCTATTTTATGCAGTTATTTCAGTTACAGTTGAATTGAATAAAAAAAGAAATTCCTGGAGTTACCTGCCATAACAGCTTGATTCCGTCTTTACTGATAATAAATACAGGCTATAATTGCAATAAATGTTTCTTTGAATATCTTAT
>NW_008656722.1:62150-66974 GCF_000695815.1 Acanthisitta chloris | reverse complement strand
GCTGAAGTTCTCAAAGTCATTTTTAACTGTCTATCAATAAAGTCACAAAATGCTGGATAGCTTGATAAATAATACAATGCAACATGCACTGCAATTTACTCTGGAAGAGACAGAAAGGACAAAAGAGAACTGGTTAGTCACTAAAAGCTCTGTCTGGGCAAGAACATAGAGCAAGTCAGAATCATAGAATCATCAAGGTTGGAGGAGACCTCCAAGATCATCAAGTCCAACCATTAACCTGTCACTACTGGAACCCCTAAACCATATCCTCCAGTGCCAGATCCAGACACCTTTTCAGCACTTCCAGGGATGGTCCATTGAAGCCAATCAGGTAATGATAAAAGAACAGGATTCTGCCATGTACCTTTATGCAGCATATCTATGTGTCAGTGTGTTTCACAAGTTTGTACACCAGCAGTTAGAAAAATGAGAATTACACCAGCTACCCATGACCTGTAGAGTCAGACTGTTAAAAGAAGTTTATAGAGAAATAAAAATTGCCACTACTAAGATTTTAAAGAAGGCTGCAAAGCCCTAGAAGGCCATGGTTTTCAATAAAAAGATATTTTTACCTTTATTTGGGAGGGCTTTTGATTGAGCATGTCTGTAAGTCAGAATATTTACACAGCTATAGTCATGGCTTTTATTTTATTAAATAAAAAAAAAAGCTTGTACTTTAAAATCAACTGAGAAATATGAAAGATATCAAGACAAATACAGAAATACAGGATAGTTTCATTTATCATGACACATGGCCACATTTGAATGAAAAAATAGCACTGTAATTTTTCAGTCACAAATTCTTAGGCACTTAGATATCATCACTTCAGATTTTGCTGAAGCATATAGGGCATCAATCCAGTTCTGATTCAGCAGAAAAAGTACCACCCCTTAATTCATATTCACCGTTTCCTCTTCCATGTAGGTCTTGCAATCAGTTCACAACTGGGTCACAGCCCATGGCAATGTGGCTTGAGACACACGTGAAACACTAGTAGCTTGTCATTCATTCTCCAGCAGTGGGTTTTGGTTTAGTCAGGCCATGCAAGCAGGACAGTTCAGCAAAAATGTCCTATTAAAATAATGCAGCACAGGAGCAGCAGCATTGTTCACACAGGGGTGTGACTTGGCCAGGTCACGCCATGGAACTGGTTAAGGTAGGTTGGAGAGTAGCAAACAGGCACACCCCACCATTAGCACCACTGTTATACTGTCAGGTAGCTGCTTTT
This sequence comes from Acanthisitta chloris, assembly GCF_000695815.1. NCBI lineage: Eukaryota > Metazoa > Chordata > Aves > Passeriformes > Acanthisittidae > Acanthisitta > Acanthisitta chloris. The sequence continues at coordinate 65,745 of NW_008656722.1, read as the reverse complement.
AAAAATCATATTCCACTCCCTGAATAATATCAAAGGATAACTCTCTTCTGAGTCCAGTATTGTAATTGAGGCAGGAAACAAGGAAATTTTAGAGGCAGAAATAAATTGTGGAGTGCAAGTTCTTCCGTGAGTGTAAGGGACTGACATATTTCTGGCAGTGGGAGAATTAAGAACAGGAAATCACTACATGCGTTTGACTGACTCCTTCTAGCTTAGAAAAGGAAAGATGAGACATTTCATCTATATTTCTCCACAGGAGAGGAAACATGGAAGAGTAAGAAGGGCAAAAGCTATATTCTGCTTCAGCTCTGTTTTATGGTAGAAGGCCAGAATAGCCAGTGGTGGATTTCAGCCCTGCTTCAGGGCAGAGAATGATGGAAAATATTTCTAAACAACAAAGAAAGCAGGCATTTATCTAGAACATCTGCACAGATGCCACAGAAGTTCTTGGTTGGTTGGCTTCCCCCTTGTTTCAGAGCTAGTTTAGGGCATCCTTTTTCCCCCATCCCAAAATGATATACTTGGGAATTTAGCAGCTCTTAAGGACTCTGGCAGCCCATGGCCTGTTCACACACATAGCTGGGACAGGGAGCTGTGCATAGAAGTTGTTCAGTCTAAGGAAAGATCTCGTCCTGTTGTTTATTTCCTTTCTACGAACTAGAAAGAAGTTGATTAGAAATCATCTAAAAAGAAACTACGATGGAAGGAGAGGTATTTTAACCATAAATTATCAGGTCATACTGGCTCTTGAAATCAGGGAACTTTCATTAGGGAACTGTTGCACCCTCCAGCTCCAAAAAACATTCTAGCAGTCCTATCTGTATCTACAGTATAACAAAATATTCATATCCATTCACCAAGAACTGTCTTAGTTCCTCTGTGCATAAGTCATTACAAAAATAGGAAAAAGTCAAGTCATAATCAGTACAGAAGATAATATTGGGTCTAACCAGAGTGAAGTTATTAGGAGGGAGTGTAGGAAGGATTAAATAGTTAAGGGTACTTAATAATAGCTCAGCCACAGTGACTAAATATCACTTAGGGGAATACCCCTCTAACGATAGACCCAGTCCTAGGAAGGAAATGGAATTACACACCTAACCACTTATATATTTGGTCACACTCTGTATCTGGGAATCTGGATAGCCACTCCCCAGATTTCCCGTGTGTCATCCTTCAGGATGCTGCAGCCCAGGAGTATGTTTTTTCCTTCACCTGCATAAAGTGCATCATCCAGTCAGCAAGAATGCAGCTGAGACTGCTATGGTTCTGAGTCCTGACCACAGAGCAAGAGATCTGAACTATTCCAGGAAGGCACTTCCAAGAAATACTACAGATTATTTGAAATAGATTGAACTGGCACCAGTGACTCGGGGCAGTAGACTGCTTGATGATAGTGTAAAATGTAAATAAATCTGTGGCCTTTGAGTAACAAAGGCTGGTTTAAAAAAGGAAATAAACCAGTTTACAAGAAATTAAAGTTTCTACTATGAAATTAAATTATTTCTGGAATAGAACTATTGCCATCAAATCTCTCTCTCCAGAGAAAACAACAACAAAATGTAGTGAGTACTTGATTAAAAGACCTATTCACTTCCACATTGGGTTTTGACTTAGTCCATAGATTTATTGGCAGAAGTCTCCATAGAATTATTCTGCTTTCCTTGCATTTCAGAATGTGCCTAACAAAACCACTTGAATCAAGGGAAATGCAGGAAAAAAAGCCACATGGAAAGATGCATAGTGACTATATTATGACAACCTCTTTGCAGGCTATGTGAAGGTCAATTCTCTCTTGTATCACTCAACTCCATTTTATCCTACTCCATTAGATGTCTGATCCTGTCTCTAGCACTTCTGCCATGCCTTTGGAAAGATTTCAAACCATGCTTGTTGATTAAAGTTTAGTTGAACAAATTCCTCTAAATAATTTGGTTTAGATATACATATTTGTAGATATGCAAGAATATATTTTGTAGATAGAGATTTCTAAAAGGTGTCATTAGCATTAACATGAAAATTGCATTTGCCTGAATGATCATCTGCTTTTCTTTATCATAGCCTCACCATGCTGAGGCATTTTGCTGCACTTCTGGCCCTCCCAAGTCACTTCTTCAAGAAGTTTCTTTGTTATAGAATAATAGAGTACCATCCCCACCTCTGGAAAACTTTGAGAGGAGTTACCTGAAAGACTGCAAAGCTACTGGAGTGGCTGGACTGAGTAACACATGGGATTCTATTAGGCCTCCTTGGGTCTCATAGGGTACATTTTCCTATATTTTTTGCTGGGGAAGAATTGCATCTTCACCTTACAGGAGAAGCCGAAATGGTGTATCTCAAGAGGTGTATTTAAATTCTTCCCTGTTGCAGCTTTGTTCCTTTCCTAAGTATTTTGGCATGGAATGCAAACACTATAGGACTGCTGTATTCATTTCTAAATGCAGCTCCTGCAAGGGGTGTTCTTTCCCCATTAGCTTTGTCTAAGTTTAACTCACAAAGCTTTTGGCAAATGCACACATACACAGCCACATGCATGACAGTTCTAATGCTAAGCAGAGAAAACAGATATAACAGGGGCATGGATAGCAATGAATGCTTAGAACAGACCTGTCTGGAACACCTATTCTCCCTGATGCAGAACAGGAACAGAAAGACACCAAAAATCACTAAAAGACAGTTGCCCTACTTGTGCTCTCATTTTTTACTAGCATCTGTCTGATAATAACTGAGAAGTAAACGGAGATGCTCTGGATATTAATGTGGGTTAATAGAATTAAAGTAGCACAAAGGAAATATCTTATTGCTTTTTATAATTAACCTGGAGATGCATTGCTGCCGCAGGTCACTGAGTGAAGAAGTTATTAGCACTGAAGGAAGAGATGGTTACATACAGATGGGTATACAGGATCAGGTTTGGGTCAGGCAAAATGGTGAGCTAGCTAGCACAAAATCACCTGAGCTATCAATCAGGTTTACCTCATGGCTAGCAATGAGCTGAGAGAGTCTGACAGTAGAGACACCTGTGACACAACTGACACTAGAACTGGGGGGAAGGAAAGGAGGGGATTTGCCTTCCTATGGGGCCCTGGGAATTGGTCACTGTTAAAAACAGGATGTTAGACCTTCACTCTGCACCTGGAAATTTCTGTACTCCTACCACAATATCCAATCCTCCTCCCTCTAAAATCAATAACAAATTGCCTACAATTTCTACAGACTTTGCACAGAGGCTATAATACAGCATGCACTGGATACATTGAATACACCTGATGGTTGTTCATTTTCTAGCTTGTTTTATTTTAGTGCACCATTTGGGGAAGTAAATCTTCAATCCACTGTCCTATGACACACAGTGTACTTTTGGCTAAAGCATTAGAATGAAAAGTACACCACAATATTCTGACAGCACAGAGGCTAACAAGCTCTTAATGAGGCATTTTGGAACATTTCTCACTTTTCATATGACTTGAGTTAGAGTCTCTATGAATTTTGGGGTTCTCCTGTGCTAATATACACATTTAGTATTTTGATGAATTAACATGAGAAAATACTTAGACAAAAAGATCCTCTAGAATGAAACATTGGACAAAAACTG